>NC_057808.1:169438375-169738375 GCF_018294505.1 Triticum aestivum | reverse complement strand
GAAGTATTTTCGGTTTCTACCATTCGCTAACCGAGTGAACAACCGAAGGGTCGGTCCTCGGTTCTTTCGGCTTCGGTCCCGGTTATTTCGGCTCCGGTTTTCGGTTGTCGGTTTTTATGCCCACCCCTAACTGTACGTGGAGAGGCTGACAGCTGGGTCCATGGCCGCAGCAAGGAAGTGCCTCCTTATTACGCACAAAATAATTATTCCTCCACCTGACAGCGGGGACCCACCGGACGGGCCACCGTATTTCGTGAAAAAAACATTTCCCCCTGACTGCTGGGACCCACCAGCTACATCTTCGCACGCAAGGAAGTGCGTCCGGGAAAAAAAAACGATTTGCCCCCCTGACTGCTGGGACCCACCAGCTACATCTTCGCATGCAAGGAAGTGCCTCACAGTCGGGACCCACCTGGTCGAAGCGTACGTAGCATTGTCATTCTGGTCGCGAACGTGTACGTACATACTGGTCGATGTAGAGGCGCGCACGTGTCGTAGTAGAGGCGCGCACGTAGCATGTACATGTACGTACAACGGCCAGTGTGCAAGAAAGAAAATACGGCCACGTACGTACATACGGGCAGAGTCTCGAACGCCTACTCGCGCATACGTACGGCCAGGGCTCGTGTACATGGCTGGGTCGGAACGGAGAAACGGTGTCATCGTCGTGTTCATGGGGAGCCAAATGGCTGGGTCGGAACGGAATGCGTCGTCGTGTTCATCGGGAGGGATTGGACGGAACAGCCGATGGAAACGAGGCCTGGCATACCGCAGAACGGAGGAAACGACCTTGTGTTCGACCGGCCACGTTCGAAATGAGATCCTGTTCATCGGGAGGAGTCTGGCGTACCGCAAAACGGAGGAAACAGACCTCCTACGGTCGAAACGGGGGTTCTGTTGATCGGGAGGGGTGTGGCATATCGCAAAACGGAGGAAACGGACTTGTGTTGGAGCGCTACGGTCGAAACAGGGGTCCTGTTCATCGGGAGGGGTGTGGCGTACCGCAAAACGGGACTCCACGAGATACTGTTCATCTCCACCGTCGACCCCCTCCAGCCTCCACGGGCTACTGTTCATCCACCGTCGACCTCCTCCAGCCTCCACCGGCGACTGTTCATCCAGCCTCCACCGCGCGCTACTCCACCGGCTACTGTTCAACCAGCCCTCTCCACGGGCTCCTGTTCAACCACCCCTCCACGGGCTACTGTTCATCCAGCCCTCCACCATCTACTATTCATCCTGCCCTCCACGGGGTGGTCTTGTTCATCCTGCCCTCCACGGGGTCCTGTTCATCCAGCCCCAACCGGCTCGATCGATCGGGGTCCTGTTCATCCACCCCCACCGAGAACTGTTCATCCAAACCCCCCAGCAATGCTCACTGTTCATCCAGGGGCAGCATCGATCGGCTTCAGTTAGCAGCAGTAGCGAAGGAATCGCTCGATCGGGTTCAGTTAACAACCATCGATCGATCGCTCGGGTTCAGTAACGCGTAGCCTGCAATGCAATCGCTCGGGTTCAGTTAGAGCCCAACGCCTCGCTCGGGTTCAGTTAGAGCCTAACGCCTCGCACCCACGCACGTGCGTGTACGAGAGAAACGTGCATCGCTCGGTCCCGACCACCCACCGTAATCGGGAACACCCCGATATTTTCCTCGCCCTCGCTTCTACCATGGTTTTTTCCGTTATGGACGGCCCAAAGAATGTCATGTAGCTGCGTCTCCGGCCCGCCCAAGACGAAAAGCCCATTTTCTGTCATGGTTTTTTGTCATAGAAGTA
Organism: Triticum aestivum; assembly: GCF_018294505.1. Taxonomy (NCBI): domain Eukaryota; kingdom Viridiplantae; phylum Streptophyta; class Magnoliopsida; order Poales; family Poaceae; genus Triticum; species Triticum aestivum. The sequence continues at coordinate 169,736,600 of NC_057808.1, read as the reverse complement.
GGACCCCACCACATCTATTATGATACCGGGTTTGTCACAATTATCGTCATAGAAGTGTCATAAGTATGACAGAATTTTTTTTTGTTCGGCCCAAAATGTCACGGATGTGTCTTTTTTTGTAGTGTCTAGTGCATCCGTTGCATGGCAATCCCTACTCAATCACATTGGTATCTATTGATGGCATGTCCATAGCCCGTTGATACGCCTAGTTGATGTAAGACTATCTCCTTCTTTTTGTCTTCTCCACAACCACCATATTCTATTCCACCTATGGTGGTATGTCCATGGCTCATGCTCATGTATTGCGTGAAAGTTGAAAAAGTTTGAGAACACCAAAAGTATGAAACAATTGCTTGGCTTGTCATCGGGGTTGTGCATGATTTGGATACGTTGTATGATGAAGATGGAGCATAGCTAGACTATACGATTTTGTAGGGATAACTTTCTTTGGCCATGTTATTTGGAGAAGACATGATTGCATTATTAGTATGCTTGAAGCATTATTGTTTTTATGTCAATATTAAACTTTTGTTTTGAATCCTATGGATCTGAATATTCTTGCCACAGTAGAGAAGATTACATTGATGATATGTTAGGTAGCAGTCCACATCAAAAAATTTGTTTTTATCATTTACCTACTCGAGGACGAGCCAGAATTAAGCTTGGGGATGCTTGATACGCCTCCAACGTATCTATAATTTTTGATTGCTCCATGCTATTATATTAACTATCTTGGATGTTTTATACGCATTTATATGCTATTTTATATGATTTTTGGGACTAACCTATTAACCTAGAGCCCAGTGCCAGTGCCAGTTTCTGTTTTTTTCCTTGTTTTTGAGTTTTGCAGAAAAGGAATATCAAACAGAGTCCAAATGCCCTGAAAATTTACGGTGATCTTTTATGGACCAGAAGAAGCCCCCAAAGCAAAAGAGTTGGGCCAGAAGTGCCACGAGGCCTCCACAAGGGTGGAGGTCGCGCCGTACCCCCTGGGCGCGTCCTCCGTCCTTGTGGGCTCCTCGTGGACCCCCCTGACGTGAAACCGATGCCAAAAATTCCTATAAATACAGAAACCCCCCAAAAGAAATCTAGATCGGGAGTTCCACCGCTGCAAGCCTTTGTAGCCACAAAAACCCAATCGGGGCCCTGTTCCGGCACCCTACCAGAGGGGGAAACCATCACCCGTGGCCATCTTCATCATCCCGACGCTCTCCATGACGAGGAGGGACTATTTCACCCTCGGGGCTGACGGTATGTACCAGTAGCTATGTGTTTGATCTCTCTCTCTCTCTCTTGTGTTCTTGATTTGGCACGATCTTGATGTACCGCGAGCTTTGCCATTATAGTTAGATCTTATGGTGTTTCTCCCCCTCTACCTTCTTGTAATGGGTTGAGTTTTCCCTTTGAAGTTATCTTATCGGATTGAGTCTTTAAGGATTTGAGAACACTTGATGTATGTCTTGCATGTGCTTATCTGTGGTAACAATGGGATATTCACGTGATCTACTTTATGCAAGTTTTGGTGATCAACTTGTGGGTTCTGTGACCTTGTGAACTTATGCATAGGGGTTGGCACACATTTTCGTCTCGACTCTCCGGTAGAAACTTTGGGGAACTCTTTGAAGTTCTTTGTGTTGGTTTGAATAGATGAATCTGAGATTGTGTGATGCATATCGTATAATCAAACCCGCAGATACTTGTGGTGACATTGTAGTATCTAGGTGACATTAGGGTTTTGGTTGATGTGTGTCTTAAGGTGTTATTTTAGTACGAACTCTAGGGCTGTTTGTGACACTTGTAGGAATAGCCCAATAGATTGATCAGAAAGAATAACTTTGAGGTGGTTTCGTACCCTACAATAATCTTTTCGTTTGTTATCCACTATTAGTGACTTTGGAGTGACTCTTTGTTGCATGTTGATGATTGTTATATGATTTAATTATGTTATCATTGTTGAGAGAACTTGCACTAGTGAAAGTATGAACCCTAGGCCTTGTTTCCAAGCATTGCAATACCATTTTTGCTCACTTTTGTTACTAGTTACCTTTCTATTTTTATATTTTTAGATTACGAAAACCTATATCTACTATCCATATTGCACTTGTATCACCATCTCTTCGCTGAACTAGTGCACCTATACAATTTTCCATTGTATTGGGTGTGTTGGGGACACAAGAGACTCTTTATTATTTGGTTGCAAGGTTGTTTGAGAGAGACCATCTTCCTCCTACGCCTCCCATGGATTGATAAACCTTAGGTCATCCACTTGAGGGAAATTTGCTACTGTCCTACAAAACTCTGCACTTGGAGGCCCAACACGAGTCTACGTGAATGTTGGTATTTTGTTCTATAAAGTTGGTCAAACTTTAAGAGGCCTGACTTTCGACAAATCTTATATGCGAACTAAAAAGATTCGGAGGGAGTACAACATGCTTAACAGCAACCAAATATAGTCATTGATAGAGCTATTGTTAAATTTGGTATTGATGAAATTGAACTGCACAGTTCATACTAGCACATATAGAACATCACACTATTAATAGCTGAAATAAACAAGGCATACTACTAACAACCAAAGATGGCAATTGAAACTGGACATATGCTAACTACAAACAACCGAACAACCAAAAACCGTAGAAATAAACAAGGCGTAATGCAAACAACCTAATATAGCAATAAATACTGCACGGGTTCTCACTACAAAAGGGGTTCGAGAAAACAAATCATGGGTTTCCTCACTTTTCACATATTGGCTCCCTCCTCGTGGTAGCCGTCGATGAGGTCTGACTTGCCAGCTGAGGACCTAGGCCAGCGTCGTAGAATGTGTCCTTCAGAAGTGACAAAAGGGGCTCCATGGCGATGAAGGATGGCAAAATGTTCATAACGAGCCATAGGAGATCAGCGGCAGGGCCATCGATGAGATCGACGGCTGTCGAACCCGAAGAGTTGGGGGTGGGCAACTTAACCTATGACATAACCCCCGTCAAGCCGTTGGTGCCGACGACCTCGATGTCGTAGCCGGCGTCCGCGATATGCCAGAATACTCTAGCCCACTGATTGAAAGGCTTAATCCAGGTCCAGTCATCGTCTTTAGCTTCCTTGGCGGCCACCTCGCCGACATCAGGCGAAGAGGCCGCGGTAAAACTCTTTTGGGCCATTCGCTCCTCGAGCTCCCGGAAAGCGTAGCCGAGCTTAGGCGACGACGCTCTGGAGTGGGGGAGGGGATGGGGATGGGGATCTCTAGGAAAGGGGGCATTTCACATGCGTCATCTAAGAAACTCAGCGCGTCGAGGGTATGTATATTGGTGGGTAAACTGCACGGGCAGACCGGTAGAGGTTGACGATGGAGGCAGCGCGGCGGTGGCGACCTAGCTAGGTTTGGAGCGAGGAAGGGGCGGTGTGTATGTGTGTGAGCGGGGGATTTGGGGTGAGCGAAGGATTTGGGGTGTGTGTGTGGAGGGGTCCAAGGTGGTGTTTGAGGAAATGCCACGGGTACTGAAAATTTTACTAGGCGGGAGTAAAATGGCAGGGCTACCAAAATTTGGATCAAGGGATTGAAGCAGAGCAGGGCGGGAGTAAAATGCGGGGGCTACTGAAAATTTGGATCTATTGACACGGTTCAGACATAGTAATCGTGTGCTACCAAACAGAAAAACCATCTACGCGGACGCGGGTAGATATTTTCGAGATTGCGAGGGAGTAGATATTTTCGAGAGGGGGAGGGAAGCCTCGTGGAGGCCAATCTACTGCGATCATGTGGGTGATAGGGGCAGGGGCGCGTCACACGGGTAGTCCTAGGGAACCATGTCTGTTTCGTACCCGATCGTAGACGGTTGATGCGTCCGACTCGTTTGTTGTTTATAAATTCGGCCAAAAAACGCGGGTAAGGGTCAGAACACGAACACACTTGCGTGTGGACCAAATATATGTATGAAAAGGGTGGTTTGATGTTCATATACACAATGCACAGCTTTGATGTGGCACCTGTCGCACAAAGTGCACGTTATTATTGCTAGCCCCCCCCAAACGCACACTTCATGTTGCTAGGAGGGGAATCCTAGCTATGAAAGCATGCCCCCAAATAGCTAGGTGTGACATCTCACCGTACTCTAACACAAAACCGAAAGAAGTACATCAACCCCCCCTTTGCTTCCGATCAAATGTGGATTGTGTGCGGGCCCACAGATGTGTACTTCTGGCGTTAGATGGGTGACACCACTTACCAACCACACCTGCAGGTGCCCCGATGTGTGTGTGTGTGTGTGTACATGTATGTGTGTGTGAAAACAATGTGCTATGATATTTAAATAAACAAGTCACAAATTTGATGTGGCACATGTGCATCGCAAATTAACCGGGCATCCCCAACCCCACAGAGGTCCATCTAGTACGAAGTACTATACTGTGCCCCCCCCACACACACACTTTGGGTAGGTGGGAGGGGGCATCTCACCAAGGCGTATTGTAAGACTGACCAAGAAAAATCACCACCTTGGTCGTATAACCTCTCTTGTTTGTTGGGTCAAAGTCATGCATTGACGTTCCACACGCGGCCCCACAAAGTAGGCTAGCTTGTTGCTGATAACCACGCGAGGGAGTGCCTGAAGACAACCACTGCGTGCATGTGTGTCCCAAACATATGTATGAAGTGTCATGTGGTGTTTGAATATACCCAATGCACAACTTTGATTCATGTGTATGCAAGCCCGCAAACTTAGGTCTCGAACCTCACAATGATCGACGTATGACTATACGATAACGCGAACCAAGAGAAGAAGAATTCACCCTAGTAACCTCTCTCGTGTTGTTGGTCGAAGTGATGGAGACGTCCACACGGGCCCATGAATATATAGGCCGTCGATGATAACCAAGTGAGGGAGAGTGTCCAAAGACAAGCACTGCATGTATGTGACCCAAACATATGTGTGGACATGCGTGATGCATGCATATATGTTTGAATACCAAAAGCACAACATTTTTATGTGGTGCATGCATGCGTCGAAAAATGCACAGTCCCCACACATATCAGGTGCATGATGCGTCACGTGCTCCGTCCCCCCACCACTTCGACCCGGTGGGAGGGATTCGTGCGTACACATGCACGCGAAGTATAGTTGCATGTACCGAACCATATAAGACGAACCAAAATTTAATCCCCTCCTAATTATAAGTGAAATTAACCTCTATCACTGTCGGTCGAAGTGATTGACCAAGCAGACACACAAAGATGGATGAAGCATCTCGCCGATAACCCCGTGAGTGAATGCTGGAGGACAACCGCCATCGCTTGCTTGTGGGTCAAACACATATGTATGGAGATGTGTGGTTGTGATGTTTGAATACCTAATATATATGCAGAAATTTGATGTGGCACCTGCCTCGGAAACCTTTAAGTCCTCCACAAACGAACCGAGGTTCATGACATGTGTGTAGTATATATTGCCCCGGCCCCCTCCTCCCCTCTTCAACCGTACTATATACTCCCACCGCAACACAACCCAAAAAGAAACCTCCTTGTTGGGTCAAAGCGATGGAGGACAACCTCGCGGGCCCATGGATGGAAGCATCACACATGAGTGAGTGTCCTATATGATGCATAGTATTGCCCCTGGCCACCCTCTTCAACGCGTACTATATATATACTCCTACCGTACGTATAACAAAAACAAAAAATGACCATCCTTGTTGGTCAAATTAACCACTCTCATCGCATGTCATAGCTAGTGCTTGACGGCGACCTCGCGGGCCCACGCGAGTGAATGTCCTAGGACCACCGTGTGCATGTGGCCCAGAGATGCATGCCAAAGTTTTTTTGCAGCGAACATGCGACCAAGGAGTTTAGTGCTGAAAATTGAAAAAAATAGATAACATATATTCATTTTTATACATTGATTGATTTCCCAGGGATTTAAATGTGCAAAATCAAATTTGATCTACATGAGACCCGTGATAGTGCACGAAAATGTATTGCAAAATCATATGTGTACGTGTCCCTGGGTGCATGTTTAGTCCCCATGCAAGAAATTTCTAACATCTAGAATCCTGATTTTAAAATCCAATAAATCCAAAACTAAGTTGAAATTCAAGAAACTTATTGTGGTGTCATATGGACATCAATAGACTATGATTTTTTTTCAAATTTGAGACATGTATTGATATAATCTTCTTACATATAGGAAATTATAAATAATTATCAACCAATATCGCAAACGAACTCTTTATTCGAACTGCAGAGTTAGACCAACTATGTAACTGTCCTGCTTCGGTTAAGCAATAAAGCGGTAGAATTAATCATCAAAAAGGAAAAATCAGTATAATACGTGCGGAGCACGCGTCCCGTGTGCCATACGAGCATGTGTGAGTTGACGAGACGCATGCTAGTTGGCAGACCGGGAGGCCGAGGCGTGTTATTAACTGTGTGAAATGACGGTAGGCATGCCAGCAGTCCACCGTGCAGGCTCACCAGGAGGCGAGCCAGCCCTTTGACCGCCACCCACCTCGCTCCCAGTGCTCCATATTAATGGCGCGCCTGCCTCGCTCCGTGAGATGATGGTATAGGAATGCCAGAAGTCCGTCATGCAGACTCACCGAGAAGCGAGGCAGCCTTTAACTGCCGCCTGCCTCACTCCCACTGGTCTATCTTAATGGCGCGCCCGAGCAGCCGCACCCCCATCCTCGCCACACACACAATCCTCTCTCTCCGCCCGCATCCTTGACGCCGCTCTCAGTCCTGAAAACCGACACCCCCATCCTCGCCACACACACAATCCTCTCTCTCCGCCCACATCTTCGACGCCGCTCTCATTCCTCAAATTCGGCACCCCCATCCTCGCCACACACACATTCATCTCTCTTCACCCGCATCCTTGACGCCGCTCTTAGTCCTCAAAGTCGTCAGTGTATGAGGATGCCGCCGAAGCGCTCCATCGGAGGGAGTGGCGACGCCGGGGCTGCTGAAGCACCGGAGCACAACGTGAATATGGAGACAGAGGTTTCCGTCGCCGCCGACGAGGTGGAGAACGAGGCTACCAACAAGCGGAGGCGGGTTAAAAAAGAACCGCAAGCGACTCCAGCAGTCCTAGACTTCATCAGCAGCCTCCCCGATGATATGTTGACCGTCATCATACCCCTCCTCCCAATCAAATATGGAGCGAGGACAACCGCCCTTTCCCGACGGTGGCGCCCCTTATGGCTCTCCACCCCTGTCGACCTCCTCGACGCCCATGAGCTCTGCCATGGCTATCGCAAAAGCTTGGATGCATTCTCCCAAATCCTCGGCAGTCACCATGGCCCAATCAGAGGCCTTATCACGGGCAATTCCATTCCAATGGCAAGGACCGTGCCAAGCTTGATGAGTGGTTCTGATCCCCCACCCTAGATCAGCTCGAGGAGCTTAGTTTTAATGATGGGCATATGCGCTTGCTGCCAACGTCCGCGCTCCACTTCGCGCCCACGCTGCGCCTCGCCAGGTTCATGAACTGCCATTTCCCCCAACCCCTTAATGACACGCCCGCTCTTTTTATACCACGACTGAAGCACCTCGAGCTCGTCGCCGTCTGCATCCCAAAGGATGAAAGGGAGCGCCTGCTCCGCGGCTGTAATGTACTCGAGTTCCTTCGTCTTCAGGCAATGAATTGGTCGAGTACCTTCCACATCACCTCCAGGACTCTCCGGACTATTTATGTGTGTTGCTGGTGCTGCAACGAGAGATCACAAAAGGTGGACCACAATATGGTCATTGAGGACACACCTTCACCTGAGAGATTACTTGTAGTTGATCAACAAGGTCCAACAAGAATCAATGTCATTTCTGCGCTGAAATTGATAGCGGTGGTCTACTCGTCTGTCAAATACTACTACTTTCATGTACAATGGTCGCCTTATACCTCTCCTTCTTGATATCAACATTATTTCTAGTTTTGAAGATGTATGTTCGTTTGTCATCCAGCAAATGTTCAGCCAGATTCTGGGCACAGTGAAGGTCTTGGCACTAGAATCTGTCGGCCCCAACCTGGACCAAGTTGTCAGTGTCTTGAGATGCTTTCCGTGCCTGAAGAAGCTGTATATCAAGGTGATGTTCCTTTCCTGTTAAATCTTAACCGTAAGGGAGTTCAATTTTTTGCACCTTTTCCCAAGTTTACAATGACAATGTACTATGATTTCTTAAGGAATTTTGGAGGATTTCAGGACATAACTCCCCTAGACACCCCATATTGGTTGCTTGATTCATATGGTTACAATCCATAAGCATTTCTCCTTTGGATTCATTTGTACTAGTTTTCTTAGGGAATTTTTCATCCAATCCAACCTCTTGTGAAGAAGGCTACGTTTTTCTAGATTGTAATCAAATGCCCATGTTAATCATGTCAGATCGAAGATGGCATGTTGGTGCATTTTAGAAATCCTACAAACCAAATAGGCGTGTAGTAGTGTTCGAAACTGCATGTAGGCACTAACACGTTCTCTTCTTTTGAAGATAATAATAGGCCCGGAGGTGGATAATTTCTATAACGACAATCACATCGAATGCCTGGATCTACATATTTTTCAAATATTACTTTGAACTCCTACCGAGGGACCTTACCGGAGATTACACTCGCCAGGTTCTTTCTTGCCAGAGAAAGGGTTCTAAGGGTACTGATGTTGAACACACATTGAATTAGGAAAGATGAATGGTTTGTTGATCAGAGCTGGCTGGTACTGGAGAATGGAAGAGGCTCCAAAAAGCTAAACTTTGTATTGAAAGAGCATATGACAGAGTAATTGGAAGTCATTTTGTCAAACCCATACATGAGTTGTCCGTGGCTGGTCCCTTTGTAGAAATGACGAGGTTTGCAATGTTTGAATTTGGGCATTGTAATCTTTGAATTTGAACCTTGCAATATTTATGTTATTTTTTATATAACGTAATTGGATGTTTAATTTGGTATTGCAATCCTGTCATGTTACAATTATATATATGTTGTTCTTCTATACACAGAGCATAGATGTTCTGCAGACAAAGCATATCACATCACACACGTACCACACTAGGTAACCCGTCGGTGATGAATTCATCAATTGCAAATGGTTATATACTAGCAAGCGTGGGGGGGGGGGTCCTTCACACACGACCAAGAAACCGTCGGAGATATGCCCTCCTGGCACACACACTCGACAAAATGAGGTCGTGTATGACCGGCGAGCCATCAAATACAATTTTGCGTACAGTAGTGCTAAAAATACAATTATACATGCGAAATCGTTTCCGGTCATAAGTGCATCCCACACAGTCAGTGCCCGCTAAACGTTTTCGTTCATATGTACATTCCACACATTCAATCCAAGGAATACGTTTCCGTTAGTATGTACATCATACATGGTGCGTGGAAGAAACTTTGTGCCAAAGGCTGTCCATCACACACACTTTCTATGTGGCAATCATTTGCGCAAGGTGGCCTAACGCAAACAGTTTTCAAGAGGATGTCGTGTGTGATTGTTCATTGATCCAACACGGTTTATTCCTAGAAATTGTGTGCGTTGTCTGAGGTCATAGCCCATGGTGTTTTCTCAATAACCATTTGCAATAGAAAAACCTAATTAGCAGGCTAATTGTCCTATTATTAATAATCCATTTATTAATCTAATTGACATTTCATATTAAGCACACAGTATATTTCATTTCCATATTAAGGAAACATGATTTCATAATTGAAATACATCAGAGTACAACATCCTATAGCTTCAGCACTCAGCTACCCCATTACACAGTTGCACCAGCACCAAGTTTCAGATGCAACATCTACAACCTTTCGAAATTAGTATCATAGACGGAACATAGACAGATGAATCTCATTTGGAAAACTGCTGAAGTGGAAGGCGAATATTGAGCCTTCATTGATGTTGAAGGTCTTTGCAACTTTAGGCCAATGCCTGTGGATGATGCACTGTCCATCCTTCGTCCTCTTCAGGAACACTTCAATATTGAACCGTGGGTATTGTATGCAAACCTTCCTCGCCTCCTGACCATACAGGTGGTTTGAGAGGTAGTCATAAGTGAACTGCTTTGGAAAGGCCTGAAAACAAGGATATGCATAAATATCTTCTCTAGATTTGAAATGACGCAAAGGAATTAAAAAGACAAGGTATAATAGTTAGTACCATCCCATAGTGAACAGATGTCTTCTTCATTGTGCAGACAAAGATCTTATTGTTTTTTGTCGTTAATTTCTTTATCGCAAGAATATTTCAGAGTGTCTTGACTTGACTGATATTAATGGACAACTCATTTTCACATATGCAAAAAGGGTCAAACAGTTGGTCAAAACCTCTGACAGCAGGACCTACATGTCCAAGACCAAATTGTTAAAAACCTAATATTTAAAAATAAGAAGTGGAAAGGTGTGTTATTGACAACATGCCTAATATTTTAAAACAAAAATACATAGTCATTCAAACTTGTATTGTGCAGGTCTAAGTACGCTAGTTATTGGCCCTGTTTGGATCCATGGGTTAGAGTTAGTTTGAGTTCGTTTGGGCTCAAATAGCCCTAAAGTATCCAAACATGAGGGCTAGTTTGAGCTAGTTGCGTCAAACCCACCCAAAACAACTATCCCACCCAAGAGGTGCTGATTGGGGCTTGTTTTCCTAGTGCATTTGTTGTCAATCTAACACTATCATCCAAACACCTCTTTGGCTAGAGTTAGTTTAGGGTTAGTCATTGTTTAGTATCATTGTTATTTAGGAAATGTAGGATAGCGTAGGATTTATTCTACCTTGACTTGTACTCCAAGATGACCATGTACTCTTATAAATATGCCCATGAGGCTCAAGCAATACAATCAACTATTCCACCAATCTCTCTCTCTCTCCCTTTTAACTGTCATGAACTAGAAACTAACTCTAACCTCTAGCTAAGTTAGAGTATCCAAACAGTGCCATTGTTAAATCAAATGGAAAGGCGTGTTCAATACTCCCTCCGGTCCTTTTTACTCTACATATAAGAATTGTCTAAAGTCAAACTTCATAAAGTTTGACCTTATTTATATGAAAAAATATCAACATCTAGCATGCTAAAGTTATACCACATGAAAATTTAAGTAATGACACATTTATTGATATTTATTTCATATTGTGAATGTTGGTATTTTGTTCTATAAAGTTGGTCAAACTTTAAGAGGCCTGACTTTAGACAAATCTTATATGCGAACTAAAAAAGATTCGGAGGGAGTAGAACATGCTTAACATCAACCAAATATAGTCATTCATAGAGCTATTGTTAAATTTGGTATTGATGAAATTGAACTACACAGTTCATACTAGCACATATAGAACATCACACTGTTAATAGCTGAAATAAACAAGGCATACTACGAACAACCAAAGATGGCAATTGAAACTGGACCTATGCTAACTACAAACAACCAAACAACCATAAACCATAGAAATAAATAAGGCGTAATGCAAACTACCTAATATAGCAATAAATAATGGACAGGTTGTCAATACAAAAGGGGTTCGAGAAAATAAATCATGGGTTTCCTCACTTGTCACATATTGGCTCCCTCCTCGTGGTCGCCGTCAATGAGGTATGACTTGCCAGCTGAGGATCCCAGGCTAGCATCGCAGAACGTGTCCTTCAGAAATGACAAAAGGGGCTCCATGGCGATGAAGGATGGCAAATTGTTCATAACGAGCCGTAGGAGATCAGTGGCAGGGCCATCGATGAGATCGACGGTTGTCGAACCCGAAGAGTTGGGGGTGGGCAACTTATCCTGTGACATAAACCCGCGTCAAGCCATCGGTGTCAATGACCTGGAGGTCATAGTCGGCGTCTGCGACATGCCAGAATACTCTAGCTCGCTGATCCAAAGGCTTAATCCAGGTCCAGTCATCATCGTGAGCTTCCTCGGCGGCCACCTTGCCGACGTCGGGCGAAAAGGCCACGGTAAAGCTCTTTTGGGCCATTCGCTCGTCGAGCTCCCCAGTAAGCTTAGGCGGGCTTAGGCTGCGATGCTCGGGAGTGGAGGAGGGGGTGGGGATGGGGATCTCTGGGAAAGAGGGCATTTCACAGGCGTCATCTAAGAAACTCAGGGCGGCAAGGGTATGTATATTGGTGGGTAAACCGCAAGGGCAGACCGACATAGGTTGATGACGAAGGCGGCGCGGCGGTGGCGCCGACGACCTAGCTAGGTTTGGAGCGAGGGAGGGGTGGTGTGTATGTGTGTGAGCAGGGGATTTGGGGTGAGCGAAGGATTTGGGGTGTGTCTGTGGAGGGGTCCAAGGTGGTGTTTGAGGAAATGCCGCGGGTACTGAAAATTTTACTAGGCGGGAGTAAAATGGTGGGGCTACTGGAATTTTGGATCAAGGAATTGAAGTAGAGCGGGGCGGGAGTAAAATGCCGGGGCTACTGAAAATTTGGATCTACTGATTGAAGCAGACAGGAGTAACAGACATCACACACGGTCTAGACATACTAATTGTGTGCTATCAAACAGAAAAACCATCTACGCGGACGCGGGTAGATATTTTCGAGATTGCGAGGGAGTAGATATTTTCAAGAGGGGGAGGGAATCCTCGTGGAGCCCAATCTACTATGATCATGCGGGTGACAGGAGCAGGGGCGCGACACACAGGTAGTCCTAGGGAACCATGTCTGTTTCGTACCCGTCCGCAGACGGTTGCTGCGTCCGACTCGTCTGCTATTTATAAATTTGGCCAAAAAACGCGGGAAAGGGTCAGAACACGAACACACTTGCATTTGGACCAAATATATGTATGAAAAGGGTGGTTTGATTTTCAAATACCCAATGCACAACTTTGATGTGGCACCTGTCGCACAAAGCGGACGTTGTTATTGCTACCCCCCCCCCCAAACACACACACTTCATGTTGCCGGCAGGGGAATCCTAGCTATGAATGCATGCCCCCGAATAGCTTGGTCTGACATCTCACCGTACTGTAAACAAAACCGAAAAAAGTACATCAACCCTCCCTTTGCTTCCGATCAAATGTGGACCATGTGCGGGCCCACAGGTGTGTTCTTCTGGCGTTAGATGGGTGACCCCACTTACCAACCACACCCACAGGTGGCCCGATGTGTGTGTGTGTGAAAACGGTGTGCTATGATATTTAAATAACCAAATCACAAATTTGGTGTGGAACATGTGCATCACAAATTAACCGGGCATCCCCAACCCCATGGAGGTTAATCTAGTACGAAGTTGTATACTGTGCTCCCCCCACACACACTTTGAGCCAGTGGGAGGGGGCATCTCACCAAGGGGTATGGTAAGACTGACCAAGAAGAATCACCACCTTGGTCGTATAACCTCTCTTGTTTGTTGGGTCAAGGTCATGCATTGACGTTCCACACGCGGCCCCACAAAATAGGCTAGCTTGTCGCCGATAACCGCGCGAGGGAGTGCCTGAAGACAACCACTGCGTGCATGTGTGGCCCAAACATATGTATGAAGTGTCATGTGGTGTTTGAATATACCCAATGCACAACTTTGAGTCATGTGTATGCGAGCCCTCAAACTTAGGTCTCGAATAACACCATGATCGACGTACGACTATACGGTAACGTGAACCAAGAGAAGAAGAATCCACCCTGGTAACCTCTCTCGCGTTGTTGGTCGAAGTGATGGAGACGTCCACGTGGGCCCATGAATATATAGGCTGTCGATGATAACCAAGCGAGGGAGAGTGTCCAAAGACAACCACTGCATGTATGTGCCCCAAACATATGTATGGACATGCGTGATGCATGCATATATGTTTGAATACCAAAAGCACAACATTTTGATGTGGTGCATGCATGCGTCGAAAAACGCACAGTCCCCACACAGATCTGGTTCATGATGCGTCGCGCGTTCCGTCCCCCCCACCACCACCACTTCGACCCGGTGGGAGGGATTCGTGCATACACATGCGCGCGAACCATATAAGAAGAACCAAAATTTAAGCCCCTCCTAATTATAAGTGAAATTAACATCTATCGATGTCGGTCGAAGTGATTGACCAAGCGGGCACACAGAGATGGATGAAGCATCTCGCCGATAACCCCGTGAGTGAGTGCTAGAAGACAACCGCCATCGCTTGCTTGTGGGCCAAACACATATGTATGGAGATGTGTGGTTGTGATGTTTGAATACCTAATATATATGCAGAACTTTGATGTGGCACCTACATCGGAAACCTTTAAGTCCCCCACAGACCCGAGGTTCATGACACGTGGTGTGTGCGTGTGTGTGTATACACACACACACACACACACACACATATATATATATATTGCCCCCTCCCCTCTTCAACGCATAATATATACTCCTACGTACGTACCGTAACACAACCGGAAAATAATCCTCCTCCTTCGTCAAATTACCTTTCTCGTTGTGTCATATATTAGATGGACTACGAACTCGCGGGCCCAGGAGGGAAGAGTCACAGGCGCCTGAGTGACAACCATCGTATGCACGTGGCCCAATGTGTTGGTGATGTTTTTAATACCCAAGATGCACAACTTATTTGCGGCACCCACCTCAGAAACTGAAAAGTCCCCACACGGAGCGAGATCGATTCATGACGTGTGTGTAGTATATATGTGCTACCCCAGCCCCCTCCTCCCCTCTTCGATGCATATTACATACTCCTACCTCAACACAACCCGAAAAGAAACCTCCTTGCTGGGTCAAAGTGATGGAGGATGATACGTCTTTGATGTATCTATAATTTATGAAGTATTCATGCCATGTTTATAACAATTTTATGGTTTTGGTATGATTTGATTAGAACAAACCCGGACTGACGCTGTTTTCAACAGAACTACCGTGGTGTTTTTTGTGTGCAGAAATAGAAGTTCTCGGAATGGGTTGAAAATTTACGGAGAATATTTTTGGAAACATAAAAAACACTGGAGCGAAAAGATACCAGAGAGGAGCTCCGGGGTAACCACAAGGGTGGGGGGTGCCCCCACCCCCCTAGGGCGAGCCCCTCTACCTTGTCGTCGCCTCATGGGCCCCCTTGACTTGTCCCTGACGCCAAAAACTCCTATAATTTGAGAAAACTCTAGAACGGAACCTAGATCAGTAGTTCCGCTGCCGTAAGCCTCTGTAGCCATGAAAAACCAATCTAGGCCCTCTCTAGAACCCTGCTGGAGGGGGCCATCATCACCGGAGGCCATGGAGGAGGATCCCGGAGGGGGCCATCATCGCCATGGAGGCCAAGGACCAGAGAGAGATGATCCTCTCCCCATCTAGGGGGAGGCCATGGATGAGGAAGCACAAGGGGGGGACCCTCTCCCCCTCTCTCTCGGTAGTAGTTGCGGATGCTTGCTAGAGTTCCAATCATAAGTGCATATGATCCAAGGAGAGAAAGTACGTTAGCTTATGCCTCTCCCTCATATCAAATTGCAATGACGACTACCAATCTTGTTAACAATTGCCTAGGACAATTTCGCATACCGATCCATCATTATTCCACACTCGCTATTTATAATATATAGTAATATATTATAACTTTATGTTAACAGCACCTACTTTTATATTTTATTTCTCCAATATCATGCAAAGTTATCCTCTTCATACCCACAACGTAGTTTTATTTCTCGTTTCTAGATAGAAGCAAACGTTCGGTGTACGTAGAGTCGTATCAGTGGCAGATAGGACTTGAGTGAATATTGATCTCACCTTTAGCTCCTTGTGGGTTCGACACTCCATACTTTTCACTTCCACCTTTGGAAATTGCTACGATGATTCCTTGCACTTGGGGATTATCAGAGGACAACCTCGCGGGCCCACGGATGAAGCATCGCACGCGAGTGAGTGTCCTATATGACGCATAGTATTGCCCCCGGCCACCCTTTTCAACGCGTACTATGTATATATACTCCTACCTTACGTATTACAAAAACCCAAAAATGACCAACCCCGGCCACCCTCCCTCACCGCATGTCATAGCTAGTGCTAGACGACGACCTCGCGGGCCCATGCGAGTGAGTGTCCTAGGACCACCGCGTGCACGTGGCCCAAAGATGCATGTCAAAGTTTTTCTGCAGCGAACATGCGACCAAATTAGTTTAGTGTTGAAAATTGAATAAAAATAGATAACATCTATACGTTTTTATACATTGACTGATTTCCCAGGGATTTAAATGTGCAAAATCAAACTTGATCTACATGAGACCCGTGATAGTGCACGAAAATGGATTGCAAAATCATATGTGTACGTGTCCCTGGGTGCATGTTTAGTCCCCATGCAAGAAATTTCTAACATCTAGAATCTTGATTTTAAAATCCAGTAAATCTAAAACTAAGTTGAAATTCATGAAACTTATTGTGGTGTCATATGGACACCAATAAATTGTTTTTTTTTTCAAATTTGAGACAAGTTTTGATATAATCTTCTTACATACAGGAAATTATAAATCAACCAATATCGCAAATGAACTCTTCATTCGAACCGTGGGCGTTAGACCAACAATGTAAGTGTTGTGCTCCGGTTAAGCAATAAAGCGGCAAAATTAATCATCAAAAAGGAAAAATCAATATAATACGTGCCGCGCACGCGTCCCGTGTGCCGTACGAGCATGCGTGAGTTGACGAGACGCATGCTAGCAGGCAGACTGGGAGGCCGAGGCGTGCTAGTACCTGTGTGAAATGAGGGTAGGCGTGCCAGCAGTCCGCCCCGCAGACTCACCGGGAGGCGAGCCCGCCCTTTGACCGCCGCCCACCTCGCTCCCACTGCTCCATATTAATGGCGCGCCCGCCTCGCTCCGTTAGATGATGGTATAGGAATGCCAGAAGTTCGCCGCGCAGGCTCACCGCGAAGCGAGACAGCCTTTGACCACCGCCCGCCTCACTCCCACTGGTCTATATTAATGGCGTGCCCGAGCGGCCGCACCCCCATCCTCGCCACACACACAATCCTCTCTCTCCGCCAGCATCCTCGACGCCGCTCTCAGTCCTCAAAGCCGTCACCCCCATCCTCGCCACACACACAATCCTCTCTCTCCGCCCGCATCTTCGACACCTCTCTCAGTCCTCAAAGCCGGCACCCCCCATCCTCGGCATACACACAATACTCTCTCTCCGCCTGCATCTGCAACGCCGCTCTCAGTCCTCAAAGCCGTCAATGTATGAGGATGCCACCGAAGCGCCCCATCGGAGGGAGTGGTGACGCCAGGGCTGCTGAAGCACCGGACCACAGCGTGAATATGGAGACAGAGGTTTCCGTCGCTGCCGACGAGGTGGAGAACGAGGCCGCCAATAAGCGGAGGCAGGTCGACAAAGAACCGCAAGCAACTCCAGCAGGCCTAGACTTCATCAGCAGCCTCCCCGATGATATGTTGATTGTCATCATATCCCTCCTCCCAATCAAATATGGGGTGAGGACAACCACCCTTTCCCGGCGGTGGTGCCCCTATGGCTCTCCACCCCTATCGACCTCCTTGACGCGCAGGAGCTCTGCCAGGGCTATCACAAAAGCTTGGATGCGTTTTCCTAGATCCTCGGTAGTCACCATGGCCCAATCAAAGGCCTTATCACGGGCAAGGACCGAGCCAAGCTTGAGGAGTGGTTCCGATCCCCCGCCCAAGATCAGATCGAGGAGCTCAGTTTTAATGATCGGCCTAAGCGCTCGCTGCCAACGTCCGCGCTTCGCTTCGCGTCCATGCTACGCCTCGCCAAGTCCATGAACTGCCAAATGAAGCGCCCGCTCTTTTTCTACCACGACTGAAGCACCTCGAGCTTGTCGCCATCTGCATCCCAAAGGATAACATGGAGTGCCTGCTCCGCGGCTGTACTGCACTCGAGTTCCTTCGTCTTCAGGTGATGAATTGGTCGAGTACCTTCCACATCACCTCCAAGACTCTCCGGACTATTTTATGTGTGTTGCTGGTGCTGCAATAAGAGATGACAAAAGGTGGACCACAATATGTTCATTGAGGACACACCTTCACTTGAGAGATTACTTGTAGTTGATCAACAAGGTCCAACAAGAATCATTGTCATTTCTGCGCCGAAATTGACAGGGGTGGGCTCCTCGTCTATCAAATACTACTACTTTCAGGTACAACAATCGCTTTATACCTCTCCTTCTTGATATCAACATTATTTCTTGTTTTCAAAATGTATGTTTGTCTGTCATCCAACAAAGCTTCATCCAGATTCTGGGCATAGTGAAGGTCTTGGCACTAGAATCTGTCGGCCCCAACCTGGACCAAGTTCTCAGTCTCCTGAGATGCTTTCCATGCCTGGAGAAGTTGTATATCGAGGTGATGTTAGCAGTTCAATTTTTTGCACCTTTTCCTAAGTTTACAATGACAATGTACTACAATTTTTGAAGGAATTTTGGAGGATTTCAACACATACACCCCCCACAGACACACCATATTGGTTGCTTGATTCATATGGTTACAATCCATAAGCATTTCTCCTTTGGATTCATCTGTACTAGTTTTCTCAGGGAATTTTTCATCCAAACCAACCTCATGTGAAGAAAGCTACATTTTCCTAGATTGTAATCAAATGCCCATGTTAATCATGTCAGATCGAAGATGGCACGTTGGTGCATTTTACAAATCCTGCAAACCAAATAGGCATGTAGTAGTGTTCAAAACTGCATGTAGAGGTGGATAATGTTTATAACAACAATCACAGCAAATGCCTGGATCTGCATATCTCAAATATTACTTTGAACTCCTACCGAGGGACCTTACCGGAGATTACACCCGCCAGGTTCTTTCTTGCCAGAGAAAGTGTGCTGAGGGTACTGAGGTTGAACGCGCATTTAATTAGGAAAGATGAATGGTTCATTGATCAGAGCCGACTGGTACTTCAGAATGGAAGAGGCTCAAAAAGAGCTAAACTTCGTATTGGAAGAGCATATGAGAGAGTAATTGGAAGTCATTGTGTCAAATGCATACATGACTTGTCAACGGCTGACCCCTTTGCAGAAATGGCGAGGTTTGGAATGTTTCAATTTGGGCATCGTAATCTTTGAATTTGAACCTTGCAATATTTATTTTATTTGTTATATAACGTAATTGGATGTTTAATTTAGTATTGTAGTCATGTCTTGTGACAAGTATATATATGTTGTTCTTCTGTACACAGAGCATAGATGTTCTGCAGACAGAGCATATCACATCGCACACGGACCACACTAGGTAACCCGTCGGCGATGAATTCATCAATCGTAACGGTTATATACCAGCAAGCGTTTGCCCACAACACACATGGCTTATCCCATCACAAACAACTCGGATGCATCAACTATATGCCACGTATCGCACATGCAACTCTAATCCGACATCGCTCACACAGTTCGTCTTATTTGCCACGTATAACTGTGTCGGCCTCTACTCGCATCCCTCGGCAAGCTCTACTCGCCGTTAGGCGCCGCAGCGTGCTGTGCTCGCTGTTAGGCGCCGTGGCGCGTTCTGCTCGCGTCCGTCGGTGCGCTCGGCTTGTGGACAGCTTTTCCTTGCGTGTTCAACTGCAGAGCGCTCTGCTCGCGTCCCTCTGCGAGCACTCTGCTAGCGGTTGGGCCTGGGCACGATCACGTCGGGGGCCCCATATGCATGCGTTTGCGCTACGCGCATCGCCACGCGATGCAGTTATGTGCGGCATGATGGAGTTACGTGCTGCAAATTAGAACTGCCATCCGGGCGTGCCGATATTCCAGGTCGTCCGGCTTCCCCTTTAATTCCCGTGGCCATTATAACCTTAGTCTCTTCAACCTTTCGATCGCGCCCCACAACACAACAAGCACACCTACGACGACACATAGGGAGGGGATGTCTAGCGGCGCTCCAATGGAGTTCGGCAAGCATAAATTGGAAATCCACACAAGGGAGACGGATCTCTCGGTGGTGTACACCATCGACCCGGCCGTGGTGGACTACATCAACACCGTTGAGCAGTTGCTTGCTTGACACAAGTACAAGGTAGTCGGCATCGACCTCCAGTACACCAGCAGTCATCCCAACATAGATCAGAAGGTTGCCATCGCTCAGTTGTGCCTGCGCCATCATGTCCTCATCTACCACTATTGCATGGCCACAGCGCCTTGCGACCGTTTCACTAGTTTTGTCAACAGCACCGAGTACAAGTTCGCTACGGTGGAAACCACCGACGATGTAAAAGCGCTCAGGGTTATGGGCTTGGCCAGCAAGAACCTTGTCGAAATCTGTGAGCTCTACAGGGTCTGGGGCAGCACGAAGGACTCCCTGGTTGAACTCGCCTCGGCCATCATCGACCCATACTCGAAAGATGAAGCAGGATGCCAACAAAACACGTCTCGTATCCTGGCATGGGGCCTGGATGCGGCAATTGGATGAACCTCACCTCAGGTACGTGGCCAAGAGCATGTACACATGCTACGAGATGCACAGGCGGATTGTTGACACGAGGAAGTGCCCCGTTACCGAGATCGACGAGGCTGGATCGAGCCACAAGCAGAGCAGTAGCAACAAGCGTCCCAAGAAGTAGATGATGATCAGATGATCGTTAATCCTAGTTAGTCATGCATGTAATATATAGTTGACTTTGGTGTGTGGAAATGTCATGTGTGTAGTAGCCACCTATGTAATTATGCATGTAATAGCTTAAATTGGTGTGTGCAAATGTCATGTGTGTAGTAGCCACCTATGTAATTATGCATGTAATAGCTTAAATTGGTGTGTGCAAATGTCATGTGTGTAGTAGCCACCTATGTAATTAGATGTTTAATTTGGTTATGCAAGCATGTCCTTATAAGTGTGTGTGTATATATATATGTTGTTGTTCTGTTCAACCGTCTGTGTTATTATTGGTCTTCGCACACATTTCTGATTACAGATCTGTTTGCCGCGTATCACACACATCTTGTTATATTGAACCGGTTTTGTTATCTTGGCTCAACAAAACCAGTTCATCTGAGTGAACTATATGCCCTCTATGGCACACACCTTGGTCTGGCTGGCCGTTTCTTTTGTTCCGCCTAATCCCAGATAGTTCATCCGAGTGAACCATATGCCGTATATCACACACACCTTCATCTGGCTGCCCGTTTTTGTTGGTTTGCCTCATCGCAAATAGTTCATCGAACTGAACCGTATGCCCTGCATCACACACACAACTAAAATCTTAACCTTGTTTGATGCATCCGTCATCGCAAATGTTTTGCACCTTTTTTGCCATTTTTTACATCATTGTTTGCGATTATTGCATCGCACACAGTTTCGTCGAAGGGTCTCTGTTCGTAGTGTCGCGTTAGCAGCATCCTGCAGTAGTGAATAGATGATGATCGGATGATCGTTTATCCTAGTTAATTATGTGTGTAATATATAGTTGACTTTGTGTCACTGGGAACGACACCTATGGGGTCACTGGGATCCCTTCTACGACCAGCGGGCGCGGGGTTGTGCAAAGAGCAGGTCTGACAGGAAGCAGATGGGTCGTTTACCCAGGTTCGGGCCGCGAAGATGCGTAATACCCTAGTCCTGCTTTGGTGGATGTATTGAGTGTTCTTGTGTTCTTGAACTAGCTACGGGGTGCAACTTGCCCAAAAGAGCCGAATCCCTCTCCCGGTCGCCTCGGGCCTCCTCTTCTAGGCAAAAGGGGTTGCCACAGTGGCACACAGGAGGTGGAAAGGTCTACAGTTGATGAGCCTATCCTCTGGGACCGTAGGACAAACGCATTTAATGCGCTGCCGACGTGTCCCCCTTGCTTTATCGGGGATGGCAAGGAAGCACGTCCCAGCTGTCACCGCCTCGCCTGGCCTTGACACGTGGACCAGGCGTTGTGGCGCCACGTTGGCTGGCTGCTGGGCTGGCGCGGTGGTGGAGCCTTCACGAAGGGTTGCATGCCACCACGCAGGTGCTTGTTGAGTCGGTGTAGAGGCCGCCCGTCGGTGCCTGCCCAGCTGGTTGAACTAGCAGCTGCTTGGGGACGGCGGTGGAGTCTTGGCTGGTGCGGGCTTGGCAGTGGCCCCGCTGATGCCCTCGGCAAGGGTCTTGCCGTGGCGTTGCAGTCATCCCTGGCAAGGCGCTTGCCGGGGGTCCTGTGGATTTCCTCGGCGAGGATCCCACCGAGGGTCGCCGTCTTTTGGTCCTCATCTGATTTCACATGTTTATGATCTTGACGAAGATCTGCATGGCATCACAGAGGCACCTCCCGAGCCTTGGTTCCAATGTAGTTGGTTGGGTTGGAACCCATGGGCTCAAGGGTGGCTTGCTCCCCTGGCATTGGGCAGGTTGCCCGGCAAGGCTCTTGCCGGGGCTGCGGAGGCTGCCCCGGCAAGGATCTTGCCGAGGGAGTCTATCTTTCCCTCTTGCCATCCTGTGTTTCTGGTCTTGGCGTTGCCTTGGTTGTCTTCTGCTTTTGCTTCTCTCCAGCTTCCCTCCTCTGCCCTGCTAAATGTGGCCGCGGCGCGTGGCTCTGACTGCCCGTGCACAAGTAAAGGGGTCAAAAGGAGAGTCCCTACTTTTGTACACCGACAGGAGCCCCGGGGTTTGGGCCACACAAAAGCGCGACACGTTGTTGGGCCAGGCCCAGAACGGTGCGCGGGCAGGCGGGGCGGATATTCACTGTAGTAACTGTTTTGTCCGCTGCGCTTGCCCACGACCCGCGTTGAACGCGCGACGTGGAGGGTCGTGTGTGACGTCGGGGTCATGCGTGGGACGGTTCCCGCACGCTTGCGTCATGTCACAGTTAATGGGAAAAGAGGCGCCCCGCGCCTTCCCCGTAAAAAGGAATAACCGCAGGCGCGCTACTCATTTACCCCTGTGTCTTCTTCAATCTCGGAACCGCCGTCCCCTTCTCCTTCCTTCGCAAGCTTTCGCCTTTGCTCGCCGCCGCTGCGTCTTCGCCACCCTTCATTCCTCGCCCCCCGCAGCCGCCATGGCACCCAAAACTAGCAGAGGCAAGGGAGTGGCCAAGGATGCCGGGACGAGCGAGCCGCCGGAGGGCGAGCTGGCGGTGCGGCAGACGCAATCCGTCTACTTCCCCACGGCGGTCGACACGGTCCACCTCCGGGACTACTTCAAGCATCTGTGGGGGTGCAAGACGGGAGGGGAGACAACGGGGCACCCGGCCACGCGCGTCATCCCCGCTGCCTTCGCCGAGGCCGGCCCGAATCGGTACCCGTTCTTCGTTGACTACTTTTCCTGCGTCCTCTGCCCCCCTTCTCTGATTTCTTCAGCGATATCATGCACACCTACGGCTTCCTCCTTCTGGATTTTACCCCAAACGCCGTGGCGTGCATGGCTCTTTTTGCGCACCTCTGCGAAGGCTTCGTCGCGGTGCATCCCAACACGGTGCTCTTCTGCCACTACTTGTTCCCTCGGATCCAAAATGGGAACGCCATCTCCGGTTGTGTCGCCAGGATCCCAAGGTCCAAGGGGACATACCCGGAGGGCGCTCAGAAGGAGAGGTGGGAGGAGTGGTGGGGCCGATGGTGCTGGGTTGAGGAGAAGGATCCACCAGCATTCTTCAAGGTTCGCCAGGCGCCGCCGGTTCACCGAAGTGACTGGAGAGATGTCGACGCCAACAACGCGAAGCTCACGGTCGCCACCACCAGGATTCTTCGCCTCACCGAGGCCGGGCTCACACTTGAGATGATCGGGGCGGATTTCATCCACCGCCGAATCGCTCCGCTGCACAACAAGGGGAGGCCGGCCTGGCTCTTCATGAATGCGGCCGACATCATGAGGCTTCGCCCCGACCTCGACCACAACCTCACGGTGATGGGGCACGCCCACATTTGCCAGCGGCTCTTCTAGCTCGACGTGAACCGCGACGGCCAGGTCGAGCCATCCGGCAAGGCCGCGAAGGCCGGCAAGGTCGCCAAGGGGCCCTTGTTTAAGTTGCCGGTGGGGGTGGCCCCGCTGAGCAATAGCTTGCGTCGAAATGACATCATCGCCATGATGCCAGAGTTCAACGCGCACGGCCTCGTCCCAACTTGGGCCGAGCCGCCGAAAGAAGAAGTGCAGCCATTCTTCGACACCTTGGAGGAGAAGTACGTCTGCGACGAGCTGCGACTCGTCCAGGACACCACCCAGGCGGAGCTGGACTACATTGCCGCCAGGGCAGCGGAGGCGGAGCTCGCCAAGGAGGCCGGCAGCGCCAGCAGTGTGGAGGATAAGGCCACGGTGGCCGCGGAGGAGAAGGAGCTTACCCATTGGGCGGAGTCCACTGGGGAAGCCAGCAGCGCCGGCACCGGGGCCCCTCTCGTCGAAGATGTGGTCGACGAGTCATCGGAGGAGGAGGCCCAGGCGGTGGACCCTCCGGTCATGGGGAGAGGGCGAGTCCTGTGGCGGGCCACCTCTGGCGAGCCGGTCCGGCCTGGCAGGGCCGTGCAACCGCATCAAGCCCAGGAGGGGTCGCGCGCCAAACGAGGGCTGTGGCAGCGGCGAAGAAGTTGGTGAGCGCCGCGGTGGCGAAGAAGAAGGCAGCCGCCTCTTCTTCGTCCAAGCGTGTTCAGACCCCACCTTCTTCTCCCCCTCTGGCAGACGTTGATGCGGAAGTCGTCTTCGACTTCGGGTCCCTCAGCCCAAGGAGGAAGAGGAAGGCAGCAGAGGAGGAGGTGGAGGACGAGTAAGTATCTTGTTCCTGTCTGTCATCTCCGTCCCCTCAGACCGTGCCACTTATCTTGATTCGTTTCCATCTTTGCAGGGATGCGGAGACACTGGCCCAGAGGGTGAAGAGGGCCAGGGCTTCGGCGAGCGGCCAGCCCCCGGCCAGTGGTTCCGGTACACCGCTGGTGGTGTTGAGCAGCCCGGACAGCAGCCCCCGACACAACCCCCAGCGTAAGTCCATCACTCACCCCCCGTCAATGTGTGTTGGGGGCATGATCTCTTGGTGCTGATCTTGCCGTGGTTGCAGGAGGAGGACAGTAGTAGGGGGAGCCACAGAGGGCTACCCTCAACACGCCGCCCCCATCGACCACGCCGACCCGAGGGGCGTCCCCGGCAAGGGCGCCAAGCAACGAGCCCATGCACACGGAGGAGGAGGAGGTGAACTCAGGCGCTGGTGGCTTCGCCTCGGCGGCAAGTGTTGGCGGAGAGGGGACCTCTGCTTCCCAGCCCGGCACGGGTAAGTCACTCACCTTCCGTCCCTGTTCTTTTTCCGTTCTTTCTGAATCTTGGTCTTGGCTTCGCCTTATCCCCTTCTCGGTGTCTAGATCCTTCTTCAGTGGATCCGGAGGACATAGATACCGTCATCGAGGATGTTGCCAAGGACGCCGCGGTGGAGGCCGACAAGATCGTCGCCGAGGAGGCCGCCAGGGGTGCTGCTGAAGATGCCACCAAGGGGCCCGCCGGGGAGCCCGACAAGGCTGCTGCCGAGGAGGCCGGCAAGGCCGCTGCCGAGGAGGAGGTGGTTGATGACCAGCCTTCCTCCTCCACTGCCTCTGGCTCCGGCAGGTATCTGAGGGTGAGCGATGATCTTTCCGTCCACCTCCCAGGGCCGTCGAGCTCCAGGGTGCCCATCGAGGGAGAGGTGTTCGACGAAGAGGTGCTCGCCGCCGCCGGGCTCGAGGTTGTTGATGAGCCAAGCACCGGGGGTGACGGTTCTCAGGAGGAGCGGCTTCTCCAGGCCATGGGCGCCAGCTTTCGGAAGCTCCAGGCGCTCCACCGCGCCCGCCTGGACAGGGCCAAGTCCATGATGGCAACGGTGGACAAGGCGGAGGTGGACCTCAAGGGACGCGTCGCCGAGACGCAAACTTGGTTCCTCCAAGCTTGTGAGGAGCTGAAGGCCGCCCAGGGTGAGCTGGCCAAGCGCGAGGTGGAGCTCACCATGAAGCGGGCCGACATCGAGAAGGCCCAGGAGACGGCGAAGAACCTGGCCGCCGAGGCCGAGGCCGCTCAAACCCAGCACCAGGTCATGCTGAACTCCTAGGAGGAGGACCTTGACACGCGTGAGGAGAAGCTTGCCGCAACGCTCCACGGCAAGGATGAGGAGGTGGAGAAGCTCGTCGTGCAGCGGACCCGGGAGCTGGAGCAGAGGCACAAGGAGGCACTCGATGCCCAGGCTCTGGTTCACGCCGATAAGGTGAAAGAGCTGGAGGTGGAGCGGGACGGGCTGAAAGACCAGGTCCTGAAGCTGTCCAAGGAGAAGGACACGCTCAAGGGCGCCCTGATGGAGGCGCAGGGCGCGGCCCTGAGCAGGGCCGGGCAGCTTTCTGAGGCCAACAACTCCATCAAAGACCTCAAGCTGAAGCTGGAGGGCCTCGAGGGGGCACTGTCGGAGGCCAAGGCCCGGGAGGGGACCCTGGCCAAGAACCTGGAGGCCAAAAAGCAGCTGGGGAAGAACGAGACCGCCAACCACAAAGACTTTGTGGAGGGTGAGAATCGCTAGATCGGGCGCCTCAAAGACGTCGCCGGTAGGATCACCACGCAGCTGGCTGCCATGGGGATGCCAAATGTGAGGTATACCCCGGAGCGCAATGTGAGCCCCAATGCCAAGCTGACCGTCTTCTTCGAGGGCATCCTCAGGGCCCTGGAGCAGCTCCACTCCAATCGAGCGGCCTCGCTGGCTGATGAGGCCCGGAGGCTTTGTCAGGGTGCCAGGACCAAGGTCCTCACCAAGATGGCGTACTGGAACCCCAACCTCGACTTCGACGCCGCGCTGGATAGCTTGCCGGAGGTTGTGGACCTCGCGGCGCTCAAGGAGCGTATCAAGCCCATCATCAACCGCATCGGCGGAATTCAGAGGATAGAGGGCCAGCGCCAGGATTAGGCACCCCGTCTCTCACTACCGCTGCAGGTTCATGACCAAGACAATTTTTATCTTTAGTTAGAACCGCAACAATAATCGATGTAATATAACTCTGCAGTACTTTAAATATGATGAACGTTATCTTCCTGTTCGATCTTCCTTTGTATGTCCACCCTACGTTAACCGGGTAGGCTTGCCGGCGCGTAAACCCAGGGCGGCACCTTGGGGACGGATCCCCAATGGCCTACCGGGTGTGCTTGCTGCCAGGCGAACCACCTTACCGCTCTCAATGCGGCCGCTCGAACTGTCGAGCTTGACTCGAGTCAGAATCGAGAGCGTTGCCAATTGCGGAAGGCTACCCTGCCGCTCTCGACGCGGCCGCTTGAGTTGTTGAGCGGACTCGAAGCACAGCAAGGGCGTTGCCAATCGCGGAAGGGCCCCCTTGCGTGCAGTTTTTCCATACATAGGGCAGGACCTTTGAGGATAATAACCTTAAATATAAAAAGAAGTTGCTCAAAGTTTCGCATGACTTAGCTTTTCTGTCGTCGCATGGACGTCCAAAGCGTCTGTAGACGGTGCCGTCAAGCTTGGTCGTCTCCCTCCTTGGGACGACGGCCACGATGGAGCCGCTACCCCGACCAGACCAGATTTCCACAACTGTGCCCCCAACCTGGCGCGCCAAAGATGTCGGTGGGAACGACACCTATGGGGTCACTGGGATCCCTTCTACGGTCGGCGGGCGCGAGGTTGTGCAAAGAGCAGGTCTGACAGGAAGCACACGGGTCATTTACCCAGGTTCGGGCCGTGAAGATGTGTAATACCCTAGTCTTGCTTTTGTGGGTGTATTGAGTGTTCTTGTGTTCTTGAGCTAGCTACAGGGTGCAACTTGCCCGAAAGAGCCGAATCCCTCTCCCGGTCACCTCGGGCCTCCTTTTATAGGCAAAAGGGGTTGCCACAGTGGCACACAGGAGGTGGAAAGGTCTACAGTTGATGAGCCTATCCTCTGGGACCGTAGGACAAACGCATTTAATGCGTTGCCGATGTGTCCCCCTTGCTTTATCGGGGACGGCAAGGAAGCACGTCCCAGCTGTCGCCGCCTCGCTTGGTCTTGACACACGGCCGAGCTGACGAGGCGTCGTGGTGCCATGTTGGCTGGCTGCTGGGCTCGCGCGATGGTGGAGCCTTGACGAAGGGTTGCATGCCACCACACAGGTGCTTGGTGAGTCGGTGTAGAGGCCGCCCGTCGCCACGCAGGTGCCTGCCCAGCTGGTTGAGCTAGCAGCTGCTTGGGGACGGCAGTGGAGTCTTGGCTGGTGCGGGCCTGGCATTGGCCCCGCTGATGCCCTCGGCAAGTGTCGTGGAATTGTCACGACAGATGTCCTCGAGCTAGGACTTAGTCATGGAGCCATCGCTGCTAGGAAGTTTGAAGGGGTTAAACGGGACAAGGAATATGAGGGTTATACTGGTTCGGCCCCTTACGGTGAAGGTAAAAGCCTACGTCCAGTTGAGGTGGTATTGATTAGGGTTTCGATGAGCAGGGAGCTTGATTGCTATGCCTGGCTCTCGGTGAGATCTTTCTTGTCCTTAAACCGCCGCCGGATCCTCCCTTTATATAGAGAGGTTGACGCCCAGCAGCTCTCAGAGTCCCGGCCGGCTCATAAGAGTGTCCGGCTCGGACTCTCAACTATTCTTGCCTTACACTACAAGTTCTACCATAATAGCGGTTGTAACTACGGGCCTTAAGCCACGTCCGGGTCTTAAGCCCATCTTTGGCCCGCCGTCTTCAAGCTTGGCGCCGGGCTTCAGGCGATGACCATCATGAGTAACCCGGCCCCTCCGGGCGGGTGACTCTAAGGCTTATATCCTCAACAGCAAGGGTCTTGCCGGGGGCCCGGCAAGGGTGTTGCCGCGGCGTTGCAGTCGTCCCCGGCAAGGCGCTTGCCGGGGGTCTTGTGGATTTCCTCGGCCAGGATCCCGCTGAGGGTCACCGTCTTCTAGTCCTCATCTGATTTCACATGTTTATGATCTTGACAAAGATCTGCATGCCATCACAGAGGCGCCCCCGAGCCTTGGTTCCAATGTAGTTGGTTGGGTTGGAACTGTAAGTGCATCTAGTGCCCCTTAGTGATTTTGGTGCATTGAAGACTTATAGGTTAAGGGACTAATGTGTTTATGAGTGAACACAGGTCTATAAGTCTATGTGGAGTTTGATATTTATAGAGAAAGTCGACCCCTAAAAATGAAGTTCTTCGACTGAAGACTTTGGATTTCTGAAGACTTTTTGAAGACTTTGAAAGTGAAGAAATTGGTGTGACCTTGAAGACTTTGTATTCATTCGAGGAACATGAAGCGTGAAGACTTTTGTTCGTAGTTTCATTTTCTCTTTCTTGAGTCATAGGAAACACCGTACTGTTAAAGGGGGTCGAGGAAATAGTAAGGAAAAATTTCCATGTGATGCTCAACTCAAAATCCTACACCTACCAATCCCTTCGAGTGAAGCCATTGGAAATCTCATACAGTTCAGTCGTATTCTTTAGTGACAGAGACGAAGTTCTTCTGGTCTCTGAGAAATTTGTTCTGACTGAGTTAGGAATTCGCCAGTGCGGATTGCCTACACTGTGAGGTACATGATAGCCCTGAGGAATTTGATACTCAAATTTCCGACCGTTGCTGTGCCTTGTGCCAGCTGTCCCAAAATATCTACCCACCTAACGGTCGTATCATTGAAGGGCATTTATGTCTTATCATGTTGGGCTGCTCCGTAGGCTATAAATAGCCGCCCCCTACAACCACTAGCTGGTTGGCTGCTCCGAGAGAAACTGGCACTTGTCATTTGAGAGCATCCCATCCTCCGAGGACTTTGAGTGAAAATCATCAAGTGAGGAAAACCCAAACCCAAACACCTACAAACCCAAAGTGATTGAGCATCACTGAAGAGATTGATCCTGCGTGGATCCGACGCTTGTTACCTTTGAAGACTGTGCTTCTTCCAGACGGTTAGGCGTCATGGTCTAGAGCATCCAAGAGGAATTGTGGATCGCCAAGTGACCGAGTCTGTGAAGGTTTGGAAGTCACCTGAAGACTTACCACGAGTGATTGGGCGAGGTCTGTGTGACCTTAGCTCAAGGAGAATATGGTGAGGACTGTGTGTCCTTAGGTTTAAATACTTAGTCGCTCCAACCAGACGTACAACTGAGACAGCAGTTGGAACTGGTCTACCAAATCATTTTCTTCACCAAGCTTACTGGTTCTATTTCCTCAACTCTTTCATTTCCTCATAACTGTGTTGTTCACTTGTTCATATCTGTGTTTGAAGACTTTGACTGAAGACTTTCTCAATTTCCTCAGTTCAAATTATTCTGTCTGTTTGTCTTCATCCTGTGTTACCTGTGTTTACGCTTTCTGTACTCTGTGCTTGTCTTCATTTCATCATGATGACCATGCTTGTGTTCTGTTATGTTTACTTTTGAGTACTTATTCCGCTGCAAGTAGTTCTTCGCTAAGGAATTTCCTCACCCGCAAATTCCTCAATGAAGAATTCATAAAAATTGCCTATTCACCCCCCTCTTGTCGATATAACGCACTTTCAATTGGTATGAGAGCAAGGTACTCCCTTGTTCTGTGTGATTTTGGTTTAACCGCCTGGAGTTTTAGTTATGTCGACCACAGGAATGAGGACTGTGTCATGCCCCATCTTTGACGGTCACGAGTATCCCAAGTGGAAGGCCATGATGAAGAAGCGTCTCATGGCAATGAACAGTGAGCTGCGGACCATCACTGAGATTGGTCTTACCGATCTGTGCAAGATGGAAGAGGCTGATGACATTCGCAAGTTCACCCTTCTCAACCTCACGGTGAAAGACGTCATCTGCTCCTGTCCGTCTCAAAATCAGTTCAGGAACATCATGCATCTCGATCATGCAAAGCTTATCTGGGACCGTCTCTCTGAGGTCTATGAAGCGATGACATTCAAACCAAAAACATCATCTTCTACACCATGCCTTATGGCAAAAGATGCAAAGGTAACTGAATGCTATCTATCCGAATCCAGTGATGATGAATCCGGTGATGAATTTGGACCCAGCTATGTCAAACTTGCTTCCCTTGCCACTAAACAACAAAGAGCTTTGGAAAAAGTTCAATACATGCTAAATAAGAGCGATGATATGTTGGGTGAAGAAATGGATCAGTCGAAAGCTTTGGCTGAGAGTCTTCAGAGACTTCAGACTAGGTTTGACACCCTTCAAGGTCATCATAACACTCTCTTATCTGATCATGAGAAGCTTTCTTATGAATTTCTTCAAAGAAAGCAAGATCTTGAAAAGCTAAGAGTGAGTTATGAAGATCTTCAGAAGGAGCGCGATTCATTACTTGCTCAACAAATCAGCGCTGCTCAGGAAGAATTTGTTCCTCCATGTTTGAAGTGCATTGAACCTGTCTCTGCTATCACTAATTCCTCACCTGAGGACATTGCTAGTATCACTAATGATGCAGGGCTGAAGGAATTGTACATGACAGGCATGTACAAAAGCCTCAAAGGGCATCAGACTCTTTGTGATGTGCTTAAAAAGCAGATCCTCAACAGGAACCCTAGGAAAGAGGGTATTGCCTTTGAGAGGAAACTCAATGCTGATGGAACATATTGTAAGCCTGAGCAGTACCCCAAAACCTCATGGGTTGCTGCAAAGGGACCTCCAGTAGATCCATCTACTTTATCTGGCTTTACATGTGATTCTCCTCATTCTGCTGATCAGAATGGTGAAGTATTTGCTAGATATGGTGGCACTAACTACAGGAACGGTTCCCCTATGAAGAATATCTGGGTTCCCAAAAGGTGCCTTGAAAGTCTTCAGGTGAATGTCCTCATGACACCACCTGTGAAGAATAGGAACCCCAGATCAAATTCTTCATATGGATCAAAGTCCTCATATGACTATCATCGTGCTAACACCTCTGTTTCGCAGGGAAGAGCTAAGGGCTATGAATATGAGCATTATTCTTCTAATCATTATGTTCATAAGTCCTCGAAGAATTTCTCCGCTTATTCATATGCTTATCCTAACTCCTCTCATGTGAAACGAAATGGACTGGCTTCTATGCCACCTTTCTCGTATGGAGCTCGCAGAGTGATGAACTCTTTGCCACCCCTTCAGATGTGGGTGGTGAAGAAAAAGAACTAATTTCTTCTGCAGGGTCAGGTCTCCAGACGTGCTAAAACGTGTGAAGAATTTGCTGGAGACCTGAGATTGCCTGAAAGGACGCATGCTAATCATGAAGAAATGAACTCTCATTTCTCACGTCCTCATATTGCTTTATCTATTCTATTACTTGATGAAATTGATCTGATGAATTGTGATGTCATATTCTTCACTGATGAAGTATATGAGTTCGTAAGCTGCACTAATTCATCTGCAGGATGATCAACCCAAAGCCACTGAGTGGGTCCTCGATAGTGGATGTACAAATCACATGACTGGTGACAAGAATCTATTGATGGATGCTCCCTTATCTCCATCGCATCTGAAGCATATCATCTTCGCTGACAAAGGCAAAAGTCAGGTATTGGGTCTAGGTAAGGTTGCGATCTCAAAGGATCGACACATGGACAAAGTCATGCTTGTCGAGTCCTTAGGATACAACCTCATGTGTGTCTCAATGCTTTGCGATCTTGATATGGTTGTTGTCTTTGGCAAGTATCGTTGTGTTGTGATCATGGAAGCTAACAATTCCAAAGTCTTCGAAGGCTTTAGGAGAGGAGACTTGTATATTGTTGATTTCTCTACAGGACCACAACCAGCCGTGTGCCTACTTGCAAAAGCTTCAGAAGGCTGGCTATGGCATCGATGACTTGGTCATGCAGGCATGAGGAATTTGCACACGCTTGCGAAGAAGAAGCATGTCATTAGCATTGAGAATGTCAAATTCCTCAAGGATCACTTATGCGGAGCCTGTGAAGCTGGAAAGATGACAAAGGCTAAACATCCAGCGAAGACTATCATGACTACTACTCGCCCATTTGAATTGCTTCACATGGATCTCTTCGGTCCTAACCATTATTCTGCAGTTTCAAATGATGCATCTCAATATGGCTTTGTTATTGTTGATGACTACTCTCGTTACACATGGGTACACATTGTTACTTACAAACATGAAGTGCAGGAAGTCTTCAAATTTTCCTCGAGGGCTTCAACCAACTTCGGTGTGAAGATCAAGCACATCAGAAGTGACAATGGAACTGAGTTCAAGAATTTTGGTCTTAATGACTATCTTGATGAACTTGGTATTACTCATGAGTTATCTGCTCCTTATACTCCTCAGCAGAATGGCGTCGTGGAGCGCAAGAACAAGACTCTTGTTGAGATGGCTCGCACTATGCTCGATGAATACAAAACGCCTCGTCGTTTCTGGATTGATGCAATTGATACTGCGTGCCACATCATCAATAGATTATATCTTCACAAATTCTTCAAGAAGACTGCCTATGAACTCCTCACTGAAAAGAAACCCAATGTGAGTTATTTCAAAGTCTTCGGTGCTAAATGTTGGATTAGAAATCCTCATCACAACTCAAAATTTGCATCAAAAGCACATGAAGGTTTTATGCTTGGTTACGGAAAGGACTCGCACACCTACAGAGTCTTCAACAACGTTCTTCACAAGGTTGTTGAAACTGTAGATGTCCGATTCGATGAAACTAATGGCTTGCAAAGAGAGCACCTACCTTCTGTGATAGATGAACCAACACCTGAGGAAACAATCAAGTCAAGGCTACTGAGGATGTCATTCCGACCGAAGAATCTGCTGAAGAATTCATTCCAGAACGTGAAGAACGTTGAGCTGAGGCACCTGAAGAAAATGGTGCTGAAGAAAATGCTGATCAAATTCCTCGACGACAACCAGCTCATCCTCGCGTTGCAAAAGAAGTGCAAATTGAGAAGATCATCGATGACATTGAAGCACCAGGTCCTCTCACATGCTCAAGAGCTTCACATTTGTCTAACTTTTGTGGGCACTTTGCTTTTGTCTCTATCACAGAGCCCACTAAGGTAGATGAAGCATTTTTGGAGCCTGAGTGGATTCAAGCCATGCAAGAAGAATTACATCAATTCGAGCTCAACAACGTCTGGGAACTGGTCAAACGTCCAGATCCTCACAAGCACAATATCAATGGCACAAAGTGGATCTACCGCAACTAGCAAGATGAAAATGGCCTTGTGGTGAGGAATAAGGCACGGGTTGTAGCTCATGGCTACACACAGGTTGAAGGAATTGATTTCGATGAAACTTTTGCACCTGTTGCTAGACTTGAGGCTATTCGCATATTACTTGCTTATGCTAACCATCATGATATCACTTTATATCAAATGGATGTGAAAAGTGCATTCCTCAATGGTAAGCTTGAGGAAGAAGTATATGTTGCTCAACCCCCAGGTTTTGAAGATCCAAAGAATCCTGACAAAGTCTTTAGACTCAGTAAGGCCCTCTATGGCCTCAAGCAGGCCCCTCGGGCATGGTATGATACCTTGAAGGAATTCCTCATGAAGAAAGGCTTCAAACCCGGTTCACTCGACCCTACTCTTTTCACTAAGTCTTATGATGGTGAACTGTTTGTGTGCCAAATATATGTTGATGATATTATCTTTGGATGTACTGACCAATGTTACACTGACGAATTTGGTTATATGATGAGAGAGGAATATGAAATGTCTATGATGGGAGAATTGAAATTCTTCTTAGGTCTTCAAATTTGTCAACAACGCAATGGCATATTCATATCTCAGGAGAAATACCTCAAGGATGTACTGAGGAAATTTGGCATGCAAGATTGCAAAGGCGTCAAAATTCCTATGCCCACAAATGGCCATCTGTGCACTGATGAAAATGGCATTGACTTCGATCAAAAGGTATACCGCTCCATGATTGGTTCTTTATTGTACTTATGTGCATCTAGGCCAGATATTATGCTTAGTGTTTGCATGTGTGCCGGATTTCAAGCTACACCGAAGGAATCACACCATAAGGCTGTGAAGCATATTCTTCGATATCTAGCTCACACACCAACACTTGGATTATGGTACCCCAAGGGCTCTGTTTTTGATCTCATTGGATATTCTGACTCTGACTATGCTAGTGATCGTGTGGACCACAAGTCAACATCTGGCACATGCCATTTCCTCGGACGATCTTTGGTCTGTTGGTCCTCGAAGAAACAGAACTGCGTATCACTGTCTACTGGTGAAGCTGAGTACATTGCTGCTGGTTCTTGTTGTGCTCAATTGCTGTGGATGAAGCAAACTCTCAAGGACTACGGCGTCAACATGAAGAATGTGCCTCTCTTTTGTGACAATGAGAGTGCCATCAAGATTGCTTACAACCCAGTTCAGCACTCGAAGACAAAGCACATTCTTATTCATCATCATTTTCTTCGTGATCATGTGTTGAAGGGCGATATTTCTATTGAGCATGTGAAGACTGAAGAACAGCTAGCCGATATCTTCACAAAGCCCTTGAATGAGAAGAGATTTAGCAAGTTGCGGTGTGAGCTAAATATCTTAGAATCTTCGAATGTTCTTTGAAAAGAACACACATCCTAACACTTACGCAAAAATTGATGACTTAGGTGTGCAACACATGAAGAAAAGTTTATCTTCAATCGATGAAGAATAACACTCTAAGTGTGAAGAAATTAACGAAGAATTTGATTCTCAGAGCCCTACGACAATTGTACGCGGTGTCTGAAATCATCAATCTTATACGGTGGGTCACGCCAGCACCAAAGTTGAAAATCTTCAATTTGAGTTTTTCCTCAGTTTTTGAAATTCCTTAGTTGTT
Organism: Triticum aestivum; assembly: GCF_018294505.1. Taxonomy (NCBI): domain Eukaryota; kingdom Viridiplantae; phylum Streptophyta; class Magnoliopsida; order Poales; family Poaceae; genus Triticum; species Triticum aestivum. Next base: position 169,701,090 of record NC_057808.1, on the reverse strand, counting down.
CATTTTCTTCAACTTTGCATTGTCTTCACCTTTTCCGTCATTTTTCTTCATTGGCTATATATATATATATATATATATATATATATATATATATATATATATATATATATATATATATATGAGTTTATGTCCTCTACAGCATTCACTTATTGCTATTTCTTCAAGTTGCTCGTTCTGCTAAGTGAATGTGATCGGACCCTTCCCCCTCCATGCTTTACTCAACCTAATCTATTCACAAATTCTTCATGTGCGTTCTATTTGAAACTCGTTCAAAATCTTCACTGTGTCCTTGTCAGCTGAAGAATTGCGAACGCAAAGTTAAAACTTATCTTATCCAAAATTTTCGATTTTGCCGCTCAAACCGTTTGGCTTCCCACGAAAACACTTATCTATTCACCCATGATCTCACACGATCTCCACTTCTCAGTACGTGGGTGACACATGTCAAGCGAATGAGAAGGGTCAGGGGCACGTTCGTCCAAATTCTTTGGGCAAACAGTTTTTCACCGTGGCTATGTATACCCCTCCCCTTCCTCACTTCTCTTTTACTCTGCTCGATCTCACTCCAGCTCGAGCTTCTAAAACCCTAGAGCTGCCGCTACTTCATCATCGCCGGTGAGGAAGAGCTTCACTGCCTCGACCTCGTCGCCGTCGTACTCGCGCCGGCCGCGAATTTCTTCCCTCCGCCGCCGCCGTAGCTATCTTCCTCAGCCAAGTTAGGGTGTGGAAGATCTGAACTGACGAACTTCACATCTACACTTTCCAGTTCGTCGTGTTCTTCATTCAGGGTAATTAAAAGTTTCTTTTACTGCCCTCTTTGATTCAAATGATATCTACAAAATCTTCAAAGGTGTTTTTCTTTAAATATTCACACACTAAACACCTCACATGTCATCTGTTCTTGATTCATTTCTCTAAGCTATGTTTTTCTTCAAGATTCCTCAATTGTGTGGATTCTCAATCTATACAACTCTGGAACCTAAGACAAAGAACGCTTAGTGAAATTCTTCAAGACTCATCTAGTCAAATTCCTCAAACTTGTTCATTTTACAAAACCTTCTGAGAACGCATATGACCTCTCCAAATTCCTCACAACTATACTCTGTTCACAGGTACACATGTCCGCTGCTGAATCACTAGGTTCTCATCAACTTAACTCATTTGCAGCATTCCTCGAAGAAAAGTTGCATACATCTTCAGATAATTCCATTGTTCAAATTCCTCATCTGAAGAAAATGGCTGATGGAAAGAAGCCACAGAAAGGAGGGAAGAGGCCTGAGGTCAACACAGCGTTTGAAATCCCTGATGATATTTATGCTGGGTACTGCACACCCCCTGAGGAGGACAAAAATCAGCGCAAGGTCCGCATTCAAAAGATTGAGAGGAGATGGGCAAGAGAGTGGAGGGAGTACAGATATGTTACTCCCAAGTACATGAAGAAATTCGCTGTTACCCCTCCATGTTCAAGACCTCCATTGGCACCTAGCCAAGTAGCTGATGCCACCAGCCTCAAGCGCGGTGAGGACTATCCTAAAGAATGGGCCAAGCGCCAGGCCAAACAGGCAAGAGAAGTAGTGAGGAAATTCAACAAAGACTCTGCTGCTGCTGCTACCACTGCTGAGGCCTCTGCAAGCAAGCCAAAGAAGGCCATGGCTAAGAAGCCTGCTCATAAGCCAAGTGCTTCACCCTCAATGCACTCGCAGTCAAGTTCCTCGGCAATGCCCTCACGGCCAGATTCTTCAAAGCCCTCAAGGCCAACTCCTCAGACTGCTCCTACTTCTCTCAAAAATCTATTCAGTAAAACCAAAATGTCAAGGTGGCGATGGCATTTTATTTCTGTAAAACAACACAAAAAATTATGAGGATAAGAGGAAAGGTCAGGAGAGGGCACCTCCTCCTCCTGCTGTTTTCTTGATTCGTTTGATCAAGTTTTTATGTTTGATCGATTATCAAGATTGGGATAGCAATTTTTCAGATCCCCTAGAGTTTGAAATGATATTTACCTTGAAGGTACATGGTTTTCATTTTTTTTGTACTATCATTAGTTAATAATGTTAGTTACCTTTAGACTTTTGTATTTGGTCTAATGTTGTTGCAAATCTAGTATGTCAATGCTGAAACTTGTTGCCTTTAGGTTTTCTATAGTTAACTCTTATAGAATCTTCTAGTGCTAGATTATGGAAATCTATTCAGTAAAACCATTCTATTGTACCCCGTAATAAACAAGCTACTCTACTTTTGCACTAGCCATTGGATTAGTGTATACTATTCAAATGGTGTTGCATTAGCGTATGGACATGTATAAGGTGTAGCAAGCTTTCCCAGATATGTGATCAAGAAAACTACTACCTGTTTTTCTAAATACAAGACATTTGGGTACCTTAAATTGAATTGTGAAACAGACTTATATCAAGGAACAAATGGTGTATAATTCATTCAAATTATGCCGGCAAAGCTAGTCACACTTTCGTTAAAATTAATGTTCATTGTGTTATCGAAGGAGGTCTGCATTTTTGTCTCTATTGCTTGTTGATTACATGAATGACATCATGATGTAATGGTAAGTAATTTTTTTGTACAGTGTCAACAAATTCTCAAGGCGGTGGTAGCATTTTATTTTAGTTGAACTACACAAAAAATGCTTAAAAGAATAGGAAAGGTCAGGAATGGTTCAATCTTTCACAAAATACTATGTATACCTTCCTGACATCCATCGATGTTGCCTTATTTATTCCTTTCAACAGATGGTTAGAAACATTCTTGCTAGCTTTTCCCATTAAGAAATTGGAATGGTTATATTTGTGAGTCTATGCTTCAACTAGTGCCATTCTTATAGTAATCACGCTTTCAATATCTCTGCAACAGGGATGCTCGGTTTTGGTGGACCTGCACAAAAAGTCCAAATGGTTCGACACTACGAGCATTTTTTCTTCCAAATAGTTATATCGAAGTGGTGGCACTATGAGTTATTCATTACCAAGGTACATGGTTTGCTACTATTTCTGTGCAATCATTAGATAGTAATACTAGTGGTTTGCATGTAAATTTATTGGCAGGGTGGACCTCCATTGGTGGTGCAGGACATGATTAAATGATTGGATGCTCAAATTCGGATGTATCAATTTCACCTCTTCCATCACTATAAACATGGATATCCTTGGTCTGATGAGGATAACCGCTACATTTCTGCTCTGTACCAGCAAACCAATTCCGTACCAAATTGTCCAGTGCAAAACATGACAAATGTTAAGCGGAAATGACTAGCAGAGACGTGTTTAAACCGAAAATATAAGGTGGGTATATGTTAACTAGCTGCTTGATACTTTTGCAAATAGATATCTGCCCGTTGCTATTTGGGAAACAAACAAAGGGACTTCAATTTTTGTGGAACTGCACCAGAGAATAGTATAGTCATTGCATGCAGTGACATTTGAAATTAGACATAGAAAGATTGGATACTGCATGGACTGCACAAAAGTAGTACTGTATTGTTTATTGGCCAACACTATGTGCTTCATTGCTTTGGTCTGATTATCAAATGGGCATGACTTTGCCAAAGTTAAAGTCGCATTCAAAAAATAGTCTCGCCGTGTGATCAACAGATGACCAACTCATATTTCAGTTGATGTTCCTCCATCATGTGTGGTTGATTCTCATGGTTCGATCTGTTAAGGAAACCACTTACATTTGCAAGAGGAAATGTAGACTTCACAAACAAATTTGTCTTTCACTATGTACTGAATGTTGGCCTAGAGAAGCATCCATGTTAGTAGCAAGAACATATGTTTTTTCTTGATCTCTGCTCTAGGAGCTACATACTGTATATGATCTGTGAAGCATTGAGATGCATAAATAACATTTGATCTTATGTATGGGCATCCTACTGGTTGGTTCTGAATTTGGGCTATTAATGTGAACATATTACAAAGCCAGGCTTGTGAGTCTCATGTGAAGATTTCGAACGGATCGGGTCTTACTACTGTGCACAACATGATCCTTAGTTCTTTGTAATCAGTGTTTACAAGTTACTAGCAGATCCTTATTTCTCTTTGCTCAGTGTTTTTACAAGTTACTGATCGTTCACAACCTAGCCTATCGTAATATGATCCTGGCAGTTTTTGTTGCGACGCAAGATCCAATGGTGGTAGTTCTTTTAATAAAAATGCCTACCTCTGAAGAAACTGACATGCTATTCTGAAGAAAATGCCATGCGAATATGAAGAAACTGCTAACAAAAACGTTCGCAAATGCCTTATCTCTCAGTGGACGTTCATCAGCTATTGCAATCCTACACGTCCACTATCCAACTGACTCGATCCTACACGAATAACCAGCGAATCACGCACGTACCTGATGTGTATGAATCAAGTGCACTCGTTTGACGATCATTTTGATGTGCAACCCAGCACACACGGGACACACCACTTATGGGACAGAACAGGACAACACAGTCATAATTTCAATTTTTCTAGTTTTCCATGGTAAGCTGGCATGCTAAGCCATACTTGCTTATGCATTGGATAATGATGACCATTGCATTTCCTGCCACACGCTGGTTCACCTACCTTACGCCTATAATTACTAGTTCCCGGCGTTTTCTGGTGGCACCATCACCCAACTTGCCCTATCCTTAGAAGCCCCCAGTGGCCCGACGTTTCTCGCAATTGCCCTTGCTCTCGCCATGTCCGTCATGCCCCCGCCAGTCCGCAATAGGCGATGCCAGAGGCGCTCACCGCCGAAGCCAGTGTTTGTTTTGTCATGAGAAGGCAGACAGAGGGAGGAGGCATTTTATCAGTCTTTAGATGGAAATGCGGAGTATGAGGACTCGTTGGAGAGCGACCGCCTGGAGGAGAGCAGCGTATGGCCGATTTTCCTTGCCATCGGGGGATGGAGGAGCAGCGCACCGCTGCTCTGAGTCACGAGCAGAGCGCCCGCAATTGGGCCAACTACGTGGAGGCCGGCGCCCGACAAATAGTCCTAGAGGCTATCGGGCACACACACGTGGACGACACCGAATTTTACTACCAGCTCGTCAAGTGGGTTTCCCGCTTAGAAGCTGAAGCTTCAGGGGACCACGCCTACATGGAAAGGGCCAACACGTGCGAGCAATGCGCCCTATTGCACCTCTGGCAAGTCCGAGGCGAGGAGGAGGATGCCGGAGTCGGCATTTAGCGTGTACCACAGATGGCGGCCGGCATCGTCTAGTTATCTAAGAGTAAGTTAGTACTACTACACTAGAGTATTAGTAGGAGTAGATAGTTAAGTTGGCTATGATGGTTGTTAATGTCGAAGTTCACTACTCTATCTCTAAATAAGACCTGTTACTTTGCTCTGGATGTTGAACTTTCCATGTGATAGTTTGGAATGGGCTCTTTATTTTATAAATGGGTTGTATTTGTCCGCCATGGATTTAGAGGCTAACTTGTCGGCCTACTTGGTTGACGCGTACACGAGGCTTCGTCAACTTAGTCAACAAACTTCCCCACACAAAAAACATAGTCAACAAATGACTCTGGTAGCATAACTCGTTGGATGTAAATCCAATGTCTACCGTGCTTATTCAATCTCTTGTCTTCTTCCTACAGGCTGCAGCCACCCAAACCAAACCCGCGCCGGCAGGATCGCCTACTCTAGCCTTCAGCGCCTTGTGACGCAGCCACACATGTCTCACAATACCCTAACTAGTGCTAGGCCATCCCTCTACACCCCCATTCACCTCCTATTATTCTCCGGTGACAGCATCCCCACCCAGCACCAACCTTCGTACCCCCCTTTCACTACAAAAAAAGACACATCCGTGACATTTTGGGCCGAACGAATTTTTTTCTGTCATACTTATGACACTTCTATGACGATAATTGTGACAAAACCCGGTATCATCATAGATGTGGTGGGGTCCTACTTCTATGACAAAAAATCATGACAGAAAATGGGCTTTTCGTCCAGGGCGGGCCAAAGACGCAGCTGCATGACATTCTTTGGGCCGTCCATGACGAAAAAACCGTGGGAGAAGCGAGGGCACGGAAAATATCAGGGAGTCCCCTGTTACGGTGGGTGGTCGGGGGCCGAGCGATGCGCGTTTCTCTCATACGTATGCGCGTGTGTGCGAGGCATTGGGCTCTAACTGAACCCGAGCGATTGCACTGCAGGCTACGCGTTACTGAACCCGAGCGATCGATCGATGGCTGTTAACTGAACCCGATCGAGCGATTCCTTCGCTACTGCTGCTAACTGAAGCCGATCCATGCTGCCTCTGGATGAGCAGTGAGCGTTGCGGGGGGGGGGGGTGGATGAACAGTTCCCGGTGGGGGTGGATGAACAGGACCCCGTGGTGTTGCCTCTGGATGAACAGTACCCCGATCGATCGAGCCGGTTGGGGCTGGATGAACAGGACCCCGTGGAGGGCTGGATGAACAGGACCACCCCGTGGAGGGCAGGATGAACAGTAGACGGTGGAGGGCAGGATGAACAGTAGCCCGTGGAGGGGTGGTTGAACAGGAGCCCGTGGAGAGGGCTGGTTGAACAGTAGCCGGTGGAGTAGCGCGCGGTGGAGGCTGGATGAACAGGAGCCCGTGGATGAACAGTCGCAGGTGGAGGCTGGAGGAGGTCGACGGTGGATGAACAGTAGCCCGTGGAGGCTGGAGGGGGTCGACGGTGGAGATGAACAGTATCCCGTGGAGTCCCGTTTTGCGGTACGCCACACCCCTCCCGATGAACAGAACCCCCGTTTCGACCGCAGCGCTCCAACACAAGTCCGTTTCCTCCATTTTGCGGTACGCCACACCCCTCCCGATCAACAGGACCCCCGTTTCGACCGTAGGAGGTCCGTTTCCTCCGTTTTGCGGTACGCCAGACCCCTTCTGATGAACAGGACCCTGTTTCGAACGTGGCCGGTCGAACCCAAGGCCGTTTCCTCCGTTCTGCGGTACACCAGGCCTCGTTTCCATCGGCTGTTCCGTCCAAGCCCTCTCGATGAACACGACGACGCATTCTGTTCTGACCCAGCCGGTTGGCTCCCCATGAACACGATGACGACGATGTTTCTCCGTTCCGACCCAGCCATGTACACGAGCCCTGGCCGTACGTATGCGCGAGTAGGCGTTCAAGACCCTGCCCGTATGTACGTACGTGGCCGTATTTTCTTTCTTGCACACTGGCCGCTATACGTACGTGTACATGCTACGTGTGCGCCTCTACTACGACACGTGCGTGCCTCTACATCGACCAGTATGTATGTACACATTCGTGACCAGAATGACAACGCTACGTACGCTTCGACCAGATGGGTCCCGACTATCAGGCACTTCCTTGCCTGCGAAGATGTAGCTGGTGGGTCCCAGCAGTCAGGGGGTGATTTGTTTTTTTTGCCCGGACGCAATTCCTTGCGTGCGAAGATGTAGCTGGTGGATCCCAGCAGTCAGGGGAACGTTTTTTTCGCAAAATACGGTGGCCCGTACGGTGGGTCCCCGCTATCAGGTGGAGGAATAATTATTTCGCGCGTAATAAGGAGGCACTTCCTTGCTGCGGCCGTGGACCCAGCTGTCAGCCTCTCCACGTACAGTCCACGTCCGATGGAAGCTGTTCCTTGACCACATTGACCACGCTGCGCCAAGAGGACCAGGGCGGTGGATGATGGCGAGGCCTAGGAAGGGGACGACCTGGAGCCGGGGAAGACACGGAAGTGGATGCCCACGCGTAGAGGAGTACGAGGGTTCACTGGTTCGCTGCGGTGTGAGGCTGCCATTGCCACGGAATAACAGTGGGTGTGGGTGAGTAGAGGGATGGCCTAGCCAGCGGTGGGAGTAGTAGGGCGCGGTGAGGCCTCCACTGCATCGCAGCCGGCCACGGGAGGCAGGAGCACGAGGCACGACCGGCGCTGGTTTGGGCGGCTCGAGCAAGAAGACCAGAGGTCGAAGAAGCACTACGGCCGTTGGATGGACATCGTACGGTCAGTAGAGCTAGAATCGTGCATATTGACTAAGTTGACAAAGCCCTCCGTCCCAGTCAACTTAGTAGGCCCACAAGTCAGCCTGCAACTATACTGGGTCCCAGCTAACAGGGGGAGTATTCATTTTTTTGTGCGTAGTAAGGAGGCACTTCCTTGCGTGCGAAGATATAGCTGGTGGGTCCGAGCTATCAGCGGCGGTAACATTTTTTTCACGAAATACAGAGGCCCTTTTGGTGGGTCCCTGATGTCAGGTGGAGGAATCATTATTTTGCACGTAATAAGAGGCATTTCCTTGCGTGCGGCCGTGGACCCAGCTATCAGCCTCTCCACGTACAGTCCACTTCAGATGCATGTCGGTCGTTGACCACGTTGACCAGGCCGCGCCGAGAGCACCAGGGCGGTGGACGACAATGAGGCCTAGGAAGGGAACGACACGGAGGCCTAGGAAGGGAACGACACGGAGGCAGGGAAGACTCGGCAGTTGTTTCCCACGCGGAGGGGAGTATGACTGTACGAGGGTTTACTGGTTCGTCTGCCGTCGCCGGAGAATAACACCAGGTGTGGGTGAGTAGAGGGATGGCTAGGCCAGCGATGGGAGTACGGTGGGGCGGTGAGGCCTATGCGGCAGCACAGCCCGCCGCGGGAAGGAGGGAGCAGGCAGTCCCGCCGGCGCTTGTTTGAGCGGCTGGAGCAGGAAGAGCAGAGATTGAAGAAGCACGACGGCCGTTGGATGGACATCCAACAGTCACTGCTTGTGCGTCAACCTTTTTTTTAGGAAAGCCTCAAATCTGTGGAAAACAGCATACAGCCCATCTGCCATTATTTTTAATAATTTACAGCCCATTTGCTAATTCTTAAGTTTTTTGGAGCCGATATTCTTTTTGTTAGCATTACAGCCCATATTGTGGCCACGGTTAAAAAATTATACGAAATTTTGCATATTTCGGTGCGGTCCGAACTATTTTTAATCCCGAAATTTTGAGTCACATTCAAACTGATTTTAAAAATAAATGTATATCAATATAAAATCCAACAAATTGTCCATGCATAAAAATTAATGTAATTTAAAATCTCGAAATGAAAAAAAATTGAAACTAATTGTCGGTTCGATGTGTTTTAAAAATGTGCATCCCATTTCTCATTACTGATAGGCCATTTTCTCGGCCAGCCGAATGAAAAGCTCTCCTCGTATTGAAAGATTTGCAGCCCAACAGGCCTAACAAAGCGACTTACTTGGCAAATCACAAAAAAACTGGGCTGTGGTCGTGGACCCAACTGTCAGCCTCTCCACGTACAGTACTCTTCCGATGGAAGTCGGTCGTTGACCACATTGACCACGCCGCACCGAGAGCACCAAGGCAGTGGACGACGGCGAGGCCTAGGAAGGGGACAACGCGGAGCCGGGGAAGACGCGTCAGTGGATGCCCACGCGGAGAGGACTACGAGGGTTCACTGGTTCGGCTGCGGTGTGAGGTTGCCGTCGCCACAGGGCCTGGCTAGCGGTGGGAGTAGTAGGGGGCGATGAGGCCTCAACGGCAGCACAGCCGACCACTGGAGGCAGGAGCAGGCGGTCTCGCTGGCACTGGTTTGGGCGGTTGGTGCAAGAAGAGCAGCGATTGAAGAAGCAGGAGGACCGTTCGATTCAAATCCAACGGTTACTACTGCTAGAATCGTTTGTTAACTAAGTTGACAAGCCCTGCATACGCATCAACTTAGTAGGCCCACAGGTCAGCCTCCCAACCGTTGCACCCCAGATGTCAGTGGGAGGAATCATTTTTTTCGCGTAATAAGGAGGCAGTTGATTGCGTGTGGCCAGGCCAGCGGAGGGAGTAGGGTGGGCCAGGGAAGCCTGCGCGGCATCACAGCGGGCCACAAGAGGAGGGAGCAGGCAGTCCCGCCGGCGCTAGTTTAGGCGGCTGGAGCAGGAAGATCAGAGATTGAAGAAGCACGTCAACCGTTGGATGGACATCCAACAGTCACTACTGCTAGAATCGTGTGTTGACTGACAAAGCCTTGCGTAAACAAGTCAGCGTCGAAATATGTGGCGTGTACAGCCCATTTGCTATTATTTTTATAATTTTTCTCATTTTCTAATTCATATGGAATTTATTGCAGCCCGTTTTCCATTTTTAGAACTGCTGCCCATTTTCTGGTCAGTACCAGGGTTAAAAAATTAACTAAATATGTGGGACATTTTGAAAATTCACAAATTTTTGCTGGGGAACAAAATATTCTTAATCCAAAAATTAGTAGCCATACTAAAACAAATTTAAAAATAAATTAGTACTATGTTATGTTAAATCCAATGAAATACGTATAAGATATCAGTGAAGAACAAAAACAAAAAAAGAAACTAATATCCCATTTGCTATAATTTTTTTGGAATTTTCAACCCCTTTTGATAGTACTTTTAACAGACACTGACCATACTCTTTGGCCAGGTCGGAATGCATCCCTCCTCGTCTTGAAAGATTTGCAGCCCAGTAAGTCGGAGAAAACAAATAGGCCTAGCTTGGGTATTCTTCAAAAATAAATACTGGGCTACCTATTTTCCCAAAGAAAAAACTGTTGGGCTGGTCATGTTGTTAGACGGGCCACAGAGACCGCACAACCCAGTTTATAGCCTGCTCCTCTGAATTACTACTAACAAAAAAGTTGTGCAATTCTGTCGTTAATTGACTATACGTTGAAAATGATGTGGGTCCCAGATATCAGCAGGGTGGATTAGAGTAAAAAACGAGGGGTTCATCTGAGTAGTAAAAGAGGCGCTTGCTTGTGTTCGGGAGTGGACCTGGTGGGTCCGTACTGTCATCCTCACAACTACAGTCCTCTCCCGATTCACTATGTTGACAGGGACCGTTTCGAAAAAAACTATGTTGACAGGGCCGGACGGCGGCGCCGCGGCGAGCGCACCAAGGCGGAGGATAAAGTGCTGTCGCCAATGTGCTGGTCTGGGTTGGACATTCTTATTGAAAAATAAAAATGGACCGGATCAATTTACGACGTTGACTACGATTTGCATGGGTCCGCTGGTTGCAGGAAGAAAATGCTGGGAGAAAGAAGACTGGTCGCTATCTTTGCCGAAGAATAGTATCGACTGAATGTAACGACACTATCATAGGATAATATCCTCCTGTTAAATCGTGAATTTAAAGAACTGGTGCATGAGCATTTAGCTTTATTTATTTATTTACTTATTTATGTTTAGGGGACCATGAGCATGTACCTGGGCCGGATTCATGTGAGAGCCTCCCTTCCAGTTAATTATGGGCTTCTCTATTGGGCCTTCATCAGTGGGCTGCATGTTATCAACAAGTGGAAAATGTGTTCCGTACGAAAAATAGTATGCGCTACATATGGTACGGGGCACTAAAGGATCGAACCGTGCAACGACTTCCAAAACATTGTGTTTGTCGTTCTAACAACACATTTATTCAACCAACAGACGAAATATACTACTGATTGTACATTGAAAACAGCAGCAGCAGCAACCAGGGCTGGGGGTGCAACAGAAGCAGTAAGCAGGCCAGAAGAGTGAAGACGCAGCTCTCTCTTCCAAACCAAACATCAGCCATCATTACAAAAGGGCTACCAAAAAAGAACAAGTGTATGCATCAAACTAAATAAAGATCCTACTACACCAAGTGTACGCATCTAACTAACTGGCTCAGTTAGACGTTACTATTTATTAAGCTGTGGAGATTGGCTGACGGCTTGAACCAGATGGGTGCCTGACGGGGGAAACTCCAGCCAGCAGGTCGAAGTCTGATACTTGCGACCCTCTCTCCTACTTTGGGCTGCAGAGCGTGGCGGCACATATCAGGGTATGGTGCATGCAGAGACGCATGGTACGCTGTGTACACACAGTTTTGCCTGATGAACGAAACCGCGCTGCCATCATGATCCTTGCCGTCGGTTATCTCCTGGTTAATCGGATAATTCAGTCCGACAAACAGAGAGCGTGTACCAAGGCTACTTACCAACCTCCAGTCAAAAATTCCTGAAGGCCCAGAGAAGCTGGGATCCTGCTCAAAGACCTTCCAGTGACTGTGATTGTATTCCGCGAAACAACACGTCCGGTACGTGCGAACGATCATCAATCGTTCACCGTCGTCTGATCGAGCCAGGAACCACCTGCAACTGCCATGCCGCTTTTCTTTGAAAGGTTCTGGGATTAGGAAGGGTAGGGACACCAGGCGGCCTACAACATCATATCAAGTTGGAGTCAAATAACCCTCAAAAAAAGTTGGAGTCAAATAAAAAAGGGCTCTTGATGTAGTCAATCTTAAGAACAGCATGTTATGAGCATGAATATTTTTCAGTAAATGTTGACAGTAATATAAGCAAGCCATCATGATATCATAGGAAAGTAACATACTGCTGTAACAGCCGTTTGTAGCGATGACTGGAGTAGGACAGCAATACGTCCAGCCATAGAAGGAGTCGACAGCGTAAATGAAGCCCTTGTGTTCAATGGCATCAGAGAACCATGGAGGATGTATGATCCTGCGATGGACGTGCAGATTTATCCACTTACCGCAGTGACCTGTCAGATAGGCGAGACCGCGGTTGAAGAACGCAATTAGCCTGAAGTCTTTATAATTCGCAGATCTTGTGGGCACTTGGCAGATTACAACCTTGAGCAAATCAAACTTGGTATCATGTTGGCTACTGTAAGATTCCGAGTATTCTGGGCCGCGGTGCCAAAGCAGTGCAGTGTTAATCGAAGGAAGGGGGATCAATCGCCGGGTGTAGACCTCCACGAGCATCCAGCTGCCGCGACCGTCGACGAGCACCATCCAAGACGTGTTCATGCCGACCCAGTACATACCGTTAATGTAGTTGAGGGTGACGGGGATCGGATCGCAGTCAAGGGGGTTGATGCTCGCCACCCTACGATCGTTATGCTGCGTGACACGCCGTTTCTGAAGATCAGGCGGCATCAGCAAGCAAGGAGCTGGCTTAAAAAGCTCCGGCCTGAGGGCTTTGAGTAAACGGTACAGCCCCGACGAGCACGCGGCGAGCGGCATGGTACTGAGATTGTCCACACGCGAAACAATGAGCTTGATTACCTCTGTGGGGAGCGAATTCCAGCCACTCTTTCGGCGGACGCTGCTCGGTTCTGCCATTGTTAGTGCTTGGGTTTCGGACGAGGGGGGAGGCGCCTTAGCGGGGATGGAAGATTGGACGAGGGGGGAGGCGCCTTAGCGGGGATGGAAGAGCGGACAAAGATGGAGAAGCGAATATGTGCTGCGGGAAGTGGACAGGTGATGATGACTACAGCACGCCGCTTGACTTACGAGACACATACCAGCAGCGTAGGGTCATATCGAAGTCAGACAACTTGCTTGAGTGATCACAGTACTGGTACTCCCTACAGTACCTGCTACTATGCCCTAACTTGCTTGAGTAGAGTAGTAGTGGAGTAGGACTCTGCTCTACTACTAGCACCGGAGGAGTAGTATGTTCTAATCTAAAATAGTTACAAACTTCAATGCCCGAGCGTGGAACGACTACGAACCGCCATCGGTGCTAACTCCAATCCTGCAAGTCATGGATTTGTTTCTTTTTAACTTTCTGTACGAATCTGTAGCCAGCCTGCAAGTCATGTACACTGTACTGACAGTGGAACCCACAGAGTACTTAGAATACAAGATTAAGGATGCAATTAACTTTTTATAGAGGGAGAATCATACACGCAATTAACTCAAATGGATTGGACGTGACTCTATTATTCTCCAACGGCAACCGGCAAATTTCCTCCCGCGGGCCGGAGTAGGTTTCTCGGTTTGCATGCGGGTTTAACGGAGGGGTTTGATGGAGGCGAGGAGGCGTGTTCAGCCGGGCGTGCAGTGGACGGCGCAGTACTATTCGATTTGACAACTACAACTAGTATATTATAAAAAACAAAGAAGAGTAGTAGAGATAGAGATAAGAATAGAGACTAGGGAGGAGCACCATCTACTGCTTCGTGGGCTACTCCTGCGCTCCATTCGGCGGCCGCAACGTCCCCTACAGCCACTCCCTCCTGCGCTCCATTCGGCGGGCGCTGTTGAAATTTGGGGAGCGCACTCTCGCGACTGCTAGCAGCGACGACTTCACCGACGACGACTTCTTCCCCGACCTCGGCAACCTCTTCCTCAACGACATGGGCGACAACCTCAACGCCAATGGTGCTGCTCCCGTTGCACCGTATGTGTTTCTGTCCTTCCTGTTCGAAATCGTGGTAGAATTCATGTTTCTAGTCTGTGTCCTAGATTCGATCTGTTCATCTACTATGCTAGTCCGCATGATTAGTTTAATCTCTGTTATAGCCGTCATGATTTATTTTGTGCTTATTCGGACTAAATCTCGTAGTAACTTGCTCATATATTCAACTGGCGGAACGTCCCCTACAGCCACTCCCGTTTCATGGACGGCCTGGTCGATGCCTCCAAGGAGCCCTTCGTCTACTGCTATGAGTGCCCGGTGCCGTTTTGGGGCTCGCCGGCGGACATCGTGCATCACCTGACGCAGGCGTGCGGCAATCACTACTGGCCCTTGGCGAAGAACATCAAGTACGAGACGTGCTACCCGTTCACCGTGCCGGAGTCGCTGGAGGATCAGCGCCGCCTGCTAGTCTCGGAGGAGGACGGCAGCGTCTTCCTCTTGATCGTGGCCACCGGCGAGGCCCGCGCAGGCCGCCGCCACATCTCTGTAGTGTGCGTCAGGGGCGACGCCGCTGACGCTGACACTGACACGAGGCCGATGTACGGGTGCGTGCTCACTATTACTACCCCTCGGAGGTACGTGGGCGGCGACACTGGCTACGCCAAGCTGACTTGGACTCTGCCGAGCTGGGACTTTCCCGCCGATGTGGACATGGAAGACGCACGGTATTATTTGACCCCCAACAATGTGCACGGGGACTCCAAGGAGGTTCACCTGGACATCTGCATTATCAAGTTAAATGTTGATCATTAGTCTTCGCTCAATGTAATCCGCTGTCTAAGCATGTGGAGACTTCCATGCATGATCTTGCTCTATTGGAGTATCGCGCATGAATAAAAGTGTATCCATTTATGGTTTAGTCTAGAATCTTCCATGTATGAATTTTTACTACAGTACTGGTGAAAGACTTATGATGAACCATTTCTTACATATCCTCTGCCCCCTTCCAAGTCATCCTGATTTAATCCCTCCGTCTAGGTGTATAAGGGCATGGTTAATACTTAAATAGTATAGCCAACTGTTGACTATAAGAAAGTGCCATGTCATCTGTAGCCAACATGTATAACAATGGATACTCAAAAACTAATTCTTGAAGATCATTTCCTGCAAAGCACAATAAGAGTTATTTCTTCACAAGTTTTGGATGCAGGTTGAACAGTTGAACGCTTTTGTTTGCAAAAGATACTTTTTTATCTATTTCACCCGGATGTTTGTGAGCTCTAGAGATGAAATAATATCCGAACAAACCTATCGATACCCGTTACACATGAGATGACCCCCACATCCTTTGTCAAAATAAACAACTCCCCGATCAATGCATTTCACTCTTCCGTGCAACGCACGGGCACCTTACTATAGATTAGTACGACCAAAAATTGAACTAACATTATATATAGTACGATAAATGATGATGCATGTCACCTAAAATTATATCATTGAAAACTATGTTCAAATACGAATCCAACGATATTGTTTTTGTTGACATGCACTAACATTTTGTCAGTTAAATCTTCAGTCAAATTCAATGGGGGATAAACCACGACCGATGTAGTAGTACTAGTGTAGAGGGCGGCGCTGCACGGGAGTCTCACCCCGCTCGTGGCGCGGCAGTAAAGCCGTCATATCACAAAACCCAACCACTCCCAGTAATAAGTGGCCTGGTAAAATAAACGGACAAGCAACCATCACATCCCTCCGTCTTTTTTGCATTTCATCTCTCTGCATTTACTTTCTCCGGTTCATCTCGCACACTCGATCCCTAGCTACTACTCCTAGTATCCCTAGCTACTACTCCTAGGGCCAGTTCTTTTGGCGGCTTCCCCAGCTTTTCCCATAAGACTAGTCACAGTGGAGAGTAACATTAAGGCGCCTCACTCATTTATTTGGGCTTCTAAACTACTACTAGTAGTACCTCCGTCCTGGTTTATTCCTCACCATTGTAATTTGTGCTAAATTTTGACCAAAGATTTAACTGATAAAATGTTAGTGCATGTGACATGCACTAACATTTCATTAGTTAAATTTATGATCAAAATTTGACACAGATTACAATGGGGACCAATAAACCAGGACGGAGGTAGTAGTTATGGGATTACTAATCTAGAAGCCTAAAAGAACTGGCCCCTGGTACTCCTACTAGTAGTAGTACTCAAGTTGGAATTCCAATTGCACGGCACAACTTGTTAGGCAAAAAATTCGATACAGGGTGTAGGAAGCGGTTTGGGAATTTGCATGCCTTTCCAACCAGTGAGATACTCCGTACAAAGTACGACAGAGAAATAACCACAGAGAAGGAAGCTAAAAGTAAACAATCAAACGAGCATTTTTGCATTTGTTTTGCATTGAATCGTTTCACAAGCTTGACTAGTGCTGTTTTTCTACTTTTACAAAAACCGCATCGTAATGTTAAAACGTGCATTTGCACGTACATAAGTAATAGTAGTACTCCCTCCGTCTAGGTGTATAAGTCTTCCCTCCTTCTTGGTCACGGTGCACAACCAAAGATGACTTATTGACCTGGACGGAGGGAGTAGCACAGTCTGCAAGCATATATAGAGAGAGACGTGTAGTGCGATAGTATATAGTAAAGTTTGTGCTATATGCACGTACTTGCAAAATGCGTACGAATACACAAGGTTTCCAAACTTTCCCTTTTACATACTTAATTAAGGACGCTAATAATTCCTGAACGTTCGGGATTTATCATTTGCGTCCCAAAACTAATGAGATCGCCTTACGAAACAAAAATTATACTCCTCCTAAAAGCCACGGCGCTCGCAGGAGCGCTTGCGGCGCGCCACGAGTGCCCTGGTGCGCGGCCGTTTCCCAGCGCGCCGACACAACGCCTCTTCCTCAGCCTCGCAACTCGCGAGGTGCTGATTGGCGGCTTGCCGGCGGGCGAGCGCGATCTCACCGGTGTGGTGATCCGGCGCCAACAGGTACTCCTCCTCGCTGGAAGCGTGCACCCGGTCCACGTACCGCCAAGCGTAGATGAGGCGCTTGGGCCCGACTACACTCAGGGCGTCGGCACGGGCGTCCTCCGCCACCCTCACGGCCCTCGCACGAGCCTTCTTCCCAAGAGACAATTCCCTGACTCTCTCGGATGCGACATAGGCCTCCCAGGCAGCTTGTTCCGCGGTGCGCTTCTCTTCCTCGGCCTTCTTCTCCGCCTCTATTTTGGCGCGCTCTGCTGGAGGCAAAGCCTCCCACAAGGCGACATCCATTTCTTTCCAAAGCTCCTCAAGGCTGGGGGGCTCGGCGGGCGGCACAGCGTTCTCCTTGTAGCGGGGAGCTGACGCGTCCTCCGACGCGCGTGCTGGCGAGATTGGGAACGCCAACGCGTCCACCTCGACGCGTCATGGCGAGGAGCGGAACGCCGACGCGTCCTCCTCGACTAGTGGCGGCGAGGAATGGAACGGCGACGCGTCGCGTCGCGGCGAGGAGCGGAACGCCGACGCGTCCTCCTCGACTAGTGGCGGCGAGGAACGGAACGGCGACGCGTTACCGTCCGCGCGGTGCAGCGAGGGGCGCCTAGGGCTTGGGAGGGGCGATGCCATCGTGGTCGACGTGAGAGGGAGCCAGGGAGGGGGAGGATATAGCGATGAACGTGAACGTGAGGGGGAGGAGATAGCGATGTCGTGGGGGGCGCAGTATTTATAGCGAGCAATGGCACACCTACGTAAGATATGGACTGAGCTGCACTGACTTAACTGCAGGTCCAGTTGCGTCACTGACATGTGGGCCAGACCCCTGTTGGGCCCATATGTCAGTGACCCAATGCACCTGCAGTTAAGTAACAGCTACGTGGGCATATTTGTTGGAGTAAATTACGGGGGAGGGAAGGGGTGGAAATATTGCTGGTCACAACGGATTGGATGAGTGCGGGGGGAGGAGAGTCATGCATGCAGAT
Source organism: Triticum aestivum (assembly GCF_018294505.1). Lineage (NCBI taxonomy): Eukaryota > Viridiplantae > Streptophyta > Magnoliopsida > Poales > Poaceae > Triticum > Triticum aestivum. Next base: position 169,683,022 of record NC_057808.1, on the reverse strand, counting down.
TTTTTCCACACGGGGTGGAGTGGTGGGACCGCCGGAGGGAGAAGGAGAGTCTGGCAGGCATATTGTTTCCACACATGGAGAGGAAAAGATTTGGAGACGAACGGGCTTCCTGCAGGTATGGGGAACGGTGCATAATAAGTCTCATCTTGCATGCCGGGCTAGGTATAGTCTCAAGTCATTAAAAACATACACGCCCCACACATGTTCATATTTCAAGGTGCACTAAATTATTGCATGCGATGATTAAGGCTGGCCATAATGGTGGTATCTTAGCTGGTATCATGCACACGGGAATAGCAAACATGCTGATGTGGCAAAGAATTAAAGAAGAGAGGGGGGTTAGAGTAACTAGTGTTCATGCATGCATTGGTAAACACATTTTTTTGTGAAGAACTACAAAAACTATTCCACCGCCTCTATCTTGCTAAGAGTAGGTCAAATTTTTGAATCGAGCCCTTTAAACTAGAAGGGAGGTAGTAGTACTCTAATAGCTAACCTTGGCCCTGTTTGGATCCATGTGTTAGAGTTAGTTTGGGTTAGTTTGAACTCAACTAACCCAAAAAAATCTAACCCACCCAAGAGGTGCTTTATACTCATTATAATCAGTATTGTAGATATTGATATTTTTAGTATAAACGGTTGACGGAAGTAAAAAGGACCAGAGGGAGTATCATGCATGCGGAGTAGGCAAAAAAATTGCTCATTTATAGCCGGTCGAAGTCTCAAAGGGCGCGACCGCGCGAGGGAGGCGAAGGTCGTGGGAGGCGCGACGGTTGACGGAATTAATTGAAGTTACACACAAGCCGGCATGGCGTGCGAACAGGCAGAAGCTATACCGTCAGGCCTACGATATGGGTCTAGTAGACATGACATCTAGTGGGTCCCGCATAGTTCTCGAGAACTCTTTGGGGGCTTGCAGCCGCTTATCCACCGGGCAAGCCAGCAACCCCACGCCGTTCGCACGCCCTACTCGTCCCCGTCTTCTACTAGTACAATACCTTACAACAGTTCGCTCCCAGTCGTCCCGTCCTTTCACATTACGGCAGTTCCACTAATCCTAACCCTCCTCCCAAATCCATGGCGTCCCAAATCTCCATGATCGGCGGTGAGTACAACGTTAGAACCATCACCGGCGATGAGTTCGACGTCATCTACACCAGTTCTTCCGCAACGATGAAAGAATGCCTTGCTCGCTTCAAACGCATGTTCGAAAACTCAAATGATGAGTGGGTTGCTCGGCTAGATGTTGAGTACACCACAGTCCTAGGAAGCGAGAAGAAACTAAAGGAGGCAGAGAAGAAGAAGCCCGTCGTGATCCAGGTTTGCGTGCATGACTTATGCTTGGTCTACCACATATGCCATGCCGATGTTGAGTGCGAGGAATTTAAGAAGTTCCTCAAGGGCGGCCGAGTCAAATTCGTTACTGTAGACTTTAGGAACGACAAGGAAATCCTGGGTCGGATAGGCCTCGTTGTAGGCGACCCCTTCGATCTCCAGAAGGAAGGACTGGTGTCCTCCTCTCAGCCTTCAATGCTGACCCTGGCAGCAGCCATGATTGATCGTTCGTACGCTAAACTGAAGAAACCTCATCACGAGTTTCATCATGCATGGGAGTCGAAGACATTAGATGAAGATCACATCCTGTACGCAGCAATGGATGCCTACCTTTGTTTAAATATCTACAAGGGTTGGATGAAGAAGCAGAGCCCAGTGTCCGGTTCAAGCAAAGAAGCATCGGCGAAGAGGAAGAGGGACGAGGACGAAGTCGAGGACGTGGACTCGGACTCCGAGTAGGTGGCAGTGCCGTCGCTCATGCTGGTTCTACTGCAGTGTCAAGCGGACTAGTTGCTTAGTTTATTTTCAAGGGTGTGTTGTGCTGAGGCCCCAGCAGAACTATGTTTATGTTCTTTCTCGTTATTTGAACTCTTTAGTATGTACAGTAGTACTAGTACTATGTCTTACTATTGTTCTTCTTGCAGTTGGTACTACTGCTCGTATCTTCGTGTTCCTACTGTAGTTAATACGTTCGTACTAGTAGTATAATTTGGGTCAGTCGATTTGTGAAAGAAGTTCGACGGAGTGAAGGAAGAAGATGGCAGGGTGCCCATGATCTATCTTATGAGTGTTGGGTGTGGAATGCAGTTCGTCGGAAAAAAATGGATCATGCCCGGGGTTAAACGGATGGCGGGGGTGGGGGGAGCATGGCGGTGGCAGGCAGTTCAGGGGAGGGCGCGGCGGCGGCGGCAGGCGATTTGGCATGTGGCGGGCTGAGAAGATGAACCATGCATCTATTTCGGAGGTTGAAGAAGCCCTTCTAGCCATCCATGTTGAATCAAACGGCTCACAAGAGTCGACTGACCCAAATTGCTCCTTCAGATTGGAGGATCCACGTGGCATTCAAGGTCTCGAAGGTAGATTCCGCGTCCGCACCCAGTTGCGGGCTCGATGCCCGCGCGACCGGCTTCTGCCGCGACAGCCACCATGCGCGCCTCCTCCGCGCGGGCGCAGATGACAATGACATGCTAGTTCCGCCTCGCCGGCGTGCTGGAGCACGCGCTCCTCGTCCTCTTAGTATGTTGCGTGCATAGACGCAGCTCCACCAGCTGCTCGCGTGCTTGACAGCGCGGCGGCAACGCGAGGAGGGACTGGAGACGATGTGAGCGGGCGAGCCTTCGGCTTGGCGGCGACACGGCAGTGATGGGCGAGAAATTGTTGGCCGGAGCAGGCGGGCGCCGGCATGCGCAACGGCGGCGGTGGCATATTGATGAGTGCGCGTATGGGAGCTTAGTTTATTTTTTATAAGGTTGGTCAAACTAAAAAGAAAACCGTACTAGTACACGTAAACATTAGACTTAGGAAGCGCTTTTATTAGTTACCACAGCCACGATACGGAATCTTGTGCAAGCGCGTGAACCGCGGCCGCGCGGTCGATCGAATGGTGCATCACTGTGTCGTGCTCGAAGGACATCCACCGAACCTTTTTGTGTGTGTGAAAACAATCCCAGAATATTACTCAACTTTTTTTCCGGGAAAAGTTCTTGACGCTACAATATTTCCATATATTTGAATTTAGCTCCAGTTCGTGTTTATTTGGATTTGGACGTTTTAGGTGCGCCCTAGTTTTTTTAATACTGATTTTGGGGCTGTTTGGTTCCCAGCCACCGTTTGCCAAGCCAAAATTTGGCAGCCACAGTTTAGTTGGCATGTGTTTGGTTTTTGCCACACTTTGGCTTGCCACACTTTATTGCCCCTATGGCCCACTTGTCATAGAGACAATGTTGCCACACTTGCCTAAGGTTAGTTCTTCAAAATGAGAGCCACAAGTTGGCAAGCCTAAGGGAATCTTGCCACACTTTTTGAGTGTATGTAATGTGGGACCCTAATGTGGCTTGCCTAAGGTGTGGCTTGAACCAAACACCCACCTAAGTTGGTCAAACTTGCCTAACCTTAGGTGTGGCAACCTTAGGCAAACTTAGTCTCAAACCAAACAGCCCCTGTGTGTGTGACTGAGAGAGAACGTGTGTATGTGTCCATATGTGTGTTGTGGCGGAAGGGCAATGTGGAGACGGTGTGCGTGTGATAGAGACATAGAGAGGTGTGAATGTGCAAATGATCATGCATGAGTGAGACATAGACAGATGCCGATACGTTGTGTATACATGAGAGAACGGTCTTCTATTTTACTTGTGTGTGTGTGTGTGAGAGAGAGAGAGGAGCATCCGTAACACAACAACCATCTCTCTCGATTCGTCCGTCCCTCGCACGATCGCATGTAACACATGCATCAACGCGCACATTTTGACACCCTCACCCGGCCCCTGCCCACCTCAAGGCCCGCACATCGCTCTCTATCTCGCACGCACAATCTCTTCGTGAATACCCTGTTTAGCAAGTAGCTTTCCGTCACATACACACACATTTCTCTCCTTAGGTTTGTTTTCTCTCAATATCTGACACACACACACACAGACAGCACACATCACACACACACCCCCTCCCCCGAGCACACAATTCATCCCCATCCAAGGTTATATGGCGACCACTCTCGCTTGTGCTTCTTCGCACCCCAGCATGCACAACACCTCAATCTTCAAAGAGGGCATCGAGGAGATCGAAGACGGCGACCACACTGCGCTAGAGAATGCGGGGCCATTTGGAAGCAGGATGATGTGACGACGGCTGACTGACTCCTCCCCCCACCCTCTCTCTCTCGCACAAAATTACCAATCCCTCTCTCCCCCGCACAAATTTATCAATCCCTCAACCCACGAGATCCTTCCCCTCTCGTCCATGTTTTTCCAGCTCTCTCATCAAACCTGTTGTCTCTTCTCCTTCCACGTGTACAGAATCCGGATGCACACGCATCTCACGTATATTACATGTCTCCATCTTTCTCACAGACCTAACTTCTTCCTCTCTCTTTCTCTCTCTATCTCCCTCTTTCTGTTTCGTTAGGTTTGTCTCCTACTCTCTCGTCCACATACATACAATCTTTCCCGCCCTATCTGCTCCATCTTCGCAAGCTCTCTCTGCACGTTTCATTCACACATTGGGATATGTTCAAAATGTTGCTTTTATAATGGCTGATGTAGAGTTATTGTTGGTTTTGTTGCATCCTACAAAGTAATAACTATGAAATGCATTTTGATTGTCATTTGACTGGGATTATGCGAGTTTGAGCATGTTGTGAAGTACTATAGACCTCGTATACATCTTGGAATTCGACAATGATTGTAACTATTGAATTGTATAGACCATTACATTCGAAGTCAGTAGCCTAATATATTTATTTCACAATTTCAACAAATGATTAATTCACTACATACTAAGAAAACAAATGTGTACACCCTCCGTTTTTATTTAAGTCTGCGTATTAGCATTGGTCAAAGTCAAGTTTTGTAAACTCTCAGAAAGTTTATAACAAAAAATATTAACATATACAATAACAAATAAATACCATTAGATTCATTATTGAATGTACTTTCACATCATACATATCTGTTATGGTAAATGTTTATATTTTTCTATAAACTTGGTCAAACTTTAGGAAGTTTGACTTCGGTCAAACCTAATATGCAGAGTTTACTAGTACTACTCGCTAGTTGCTTAGCCGAATCACCCAACACGCCACACGGGGAGTTCAGTGTCACAAAATTTTGAGGTCGGCGGGAAAATCTCCCGCGACCCTGATTCGAGCAGTGGGAAGTTACCATCATAGCCTTCGGAACAGGCCTACGGATGACGGTTGGTAGGGGGCTGTTTTCGTAACTTCAGGTTCACCCTACCCAGCCAACCCCACCCCGGCACCCAGAGTAGTACACCTGAATACTCCCCATTTTCTATCCCCACCGCAAAATAGACTTCTCCACGGCACCGCAGCCTTCGTGCTCCTCCCCTTCTACATCGGCGCACTCGTCCACCGCAGCGCATCTGCCTCATCGACGACCTCGTACGCCGCACTGGAGCCGGTCCACCGTCGTCGTCGTACACGGAGCCTCTTCCCCGGCACCGTCTTCCACGGTCTCGGATCTGCTTCCCGGAAGCCGACGCCAAGCGCAGAAGCACCACCGTCGTGGACAATGAACTGACTCCCGTTGCCGACCATGACTCACAGAGGCCGCCGCGACCATCGTTCTCCTCCTCGATTGGTAATGTGTGTATTGAATCACTTAGCAGTACATGTGCAGTTCCAATTTTGTTCATACCTACCCTTCAAATTTCCTGGGTGCTATTGTTCCCGTAAAAGTAATTGGTTATAGCCTCCATTGTCCAACAGAATATCAGCTTGTAATTGTGCGTCGCTCCTGTATCGCGCTGTGCTTGGGTAGGTATTTCATCTGCAACCAGTAGTGTGGCAAATGATGGATAGTTTTTTAGAACTAGCAAGATGCCCATGCGTTGCACGCATCAAGATGCATTTGTATGAGTAGTTTATCTTGTGGGAGAAAAGGATGAACGAGGGAATGCCTTATTTGCAAATGCGGAGAGGGGTGTGGGTATCTTTTTGCAAAATTGCCACAGTTTCCTTCCTATCCGTCGGATATAAATCGGATGGCCTATATTGCAGGATGGCAGGAACACCATCATCACCAACTCTGTTTTTTATAAGAGTAGGGAAAAAGTAGAGAAAAAATAGAGAGTAGAGAAGTAGAGATAAATATTAAATATAAAATAAATATAACAGTAGAGAAGAGAGTAGAGATAGCAGAGACGTCGGGAAAGGATTGCGCGCGCGCGGGAAAAAGCGGCCGGGCGTGCGCTAGTTTTGGCGCGCGGCGTCCGGCGCGCTTTATAAAATCCAACGCCCTCCCACCGCTCTGTGCCTTGCCACCGCTCTCTCCCCGCTCTGTGCCTCGCCACCGCTCTCTCCCCGCTCTTTCTCGCCTCGCCGCCGCCGCGCCACCATGCCGCCGCGTCGCCGGGAAACTTGGGGATACCGCGGCGTCCGCGCGCGCCCCTCCGGCGGCTTCTCCGCCGAGATCCGGTTCCGCGGGATGCGCCTCGGCCTCGGCAATTTCGACACCGCCAACGAGGCCGCCCGCGCGTACGACGCGGCGGCGTGGCGCCTCCGGTGGCCTCATAGAACATTGAACTTCCCCAACGTGCCGACGCGGGAGCGGGCACAGGAGCTCGCGCCTCTGCCGCGGCTTATCACCGACGAGGATCGTCGCGACAACCGGAGGCGGGAGCACCGTCTCGGCATCGCCGAGATGGACGAGGAAGCCATGGCGCTGTGGCGCCAACGCTTCCCGCAGGACATCATCAACGAGCGCGAGTTCTACGAGCAAAGGAGGGCGGAGAGGGATAAGAGGAGGGCGGAGCGAGCCGCCTATCGCGAGGACAAGCGTAGGCGAAAAGCGGACGCTCAATTCAACATGAGGCTAGGAGCAGCGTCGCCCTGGGAATCCGACGACGATCGGTATCTTCACGCCTACAGTCAGACGTCGGAGGAGGACATCACCGAGGAGGAGTCGGACGACGAGGAGTAGTTGAATAATCTATTTTTTATCTATCTATGCTGAGAACTATCCTCTACTCTCTATCTCTACTTCTCGATCTCAGCACTGTAAACGCTTTTTTAAAGCGCCGCGCGTTGCGATTCTGTTGGAGATGCTCTAACATGGCAGACGAGTGCTTTAATGTTGCCCACAAGATGCGCGAGTATTACTAGTAGTATATTTTTCTTGCCATGTTGAGATTTTAAAACCACGAGTGCGAACATGCAGAGGAGCAATGAAGACCAAACACGGGATATTGGGGACATCTTCAAGGAGCGTGGCAAGTTAAAGAGGAGCTGCACCGAACCTGTAAAACGAGCTTTGGTAAGTAACACCCTTTCAATTACTTTCGTTTAGCCTCGTGTTCTTCGATGTGTATATGTTGTAGTTTCTGTTTCTCTTAAGCCTCGTGTTCTTCGATGTGTCATAAGAAGAGTCTTAATCGTCCTAATGCTTTCGTTTTTAGCTTGATGTAGGAAGTGGGTGTTCTCACCTTGTAGTCTGTTTTTATATTTTTTTCCTTTTGAATTCACTTCTCCCAGTTCTGTTTATCTGGCTTCTACTAAATGGATCTGGGTTGCTCTGAGTAATTATCTAAAAAAGAAGTAACTTCATGTCAGGATGCAGTTCCTGCGAGGAGGGAAGTATGGTCAACCTCGAGATCATGTTTCCAGAATGAGGCTGGATTACACACAAGGTGCCAGTTCCCTAATGATGCTGGATTAGACACAAGGTGCAAATTCCCAGATGATGCTGGATTACACACAAGCCAGGTGGAGTCGTCAGCTGTTCGTGTCCTCGTGGCTCTAGTAAAGGCTGAAAGAAAGCGTGCAGCAGCCCTTGAGAATGTAGCTGAGTTCCTGAAGAAGCGAAAAGAGCAATCAGATGCTCTCTTCACCCATGCCAAAGAAGAGATGGAAGAAGCCAGAAATAAGCTAGCAGAGGCAGAGCAGGCTAGGCGTCTCCTGCTATCTAAAACTGTTGTCAATACAAAATTTCCTTCATAGTAGCTAGGTTCAAATGTTTATCCAGTCAGCATGCCTGTTGTGATGTCCGTGCATCTACTGATGTGGCACAAAATATTTTTTTCGGGTCATGTAATAACAGCAATTACTTTCCAAACAATAACAGACGAAGCATTGGACATGGTATAGTTCACGCGCAAGCCCGACATTCCAAGTTCAACTTCCACATCAAACTCATGTTCACAGATATCTCCACATTCATACATAATGTCCACAACCATGATTCACTTCAAAGCCAAAAAAATTGAGGAGAGTTATGAATAAAGAAAAACCTCTAGTTACTGCTACCAGTGCGAGCACAACAAGTCAAGACCATGCGTAATTAATTATATTTTGGTCACTTTTTGTGTTCTAAAATGCCGGCCGGCTCGCGGAAGGACGTGTTGCCGGCACACGCGCGGATTCAATGAAGGCAGGCGGGGCAGTCTGAAGCCGGTTGCATGCGGCGAGGAGGCGTGTTCAGCCGGGCCTGCAGCGAGTGGGGCCCTCTTGGCCGGCGCGCCGGTTCAATGCCTGCGCTATGAGAGGTCGCGTCCGTGTCAGAGCAATCACTCCCTCCAGTCCTTTTTTGTTTGCGTATAACAAAATCTCGTTTTCCATTCACATTTTACAAGTAAAATTCGTGGACAAACTTTGACCCAAAAACGATGGGGACTAGTAAACCAGAACGGAGGTAGTAGTTTTTTTTAATCAAAGAAGGGTTTCCCCCTTCCGATTTTCATTACTGAAAACCAACATCTAAATCTAAACATAGTATTTGCCCTAGAACTACCAGGTTCAACATCTCGCAACATAAACCCATACAACCATACGCCAAGGAGGTACGTAGGTACTATGAATTCCATTTTCGCTCCATACCAATCGTTCTAAAAACTACTTAGTACTTATAACGCGCCATTGAAAATCGAAACTCTTAACCCCACTAAAAAATGATATTTTAAACGTGGCTACTCGATCTGTGGCAACTGGCGAGCCACCGCCTCCAAGTCGTTCACCTGTGGTCCCGACCATCAACTCCTACGGATCAAATTATCACGCGAGCTGACTATTCCTACAAAGGTGCGCTCCACCACGTACCCGGTACCCGCGAATGCAGCAATCGTGCACCTAGGGTTTTAGGGTTTATTTGTTAACGTTGCCTTTACGTAACACTCATGTGTGCGAGACAACGAGAGACCGACTGCGTGCATGCGCCTCTTCTCTTCGTATATGTACTCCACCGTTTGTCTGGTGTCCACAAAATTATAATAACTACTAGCAATGTGCCAATGCGTTGCCACACGATCTGAGTAGATTAATACATATTCACCGATTTGATAGAAAAAAAGTCTAGTTTTGAAATACGTATATCACTAAAAAATGTTATGTTTCACTCAAAATATATTCCTTTGGCGGTTTTGATGAGATAAGGGAGGAATGTTGTTGGTTTCAAGATTCGAGAAGTGGTATATGTCTAATTTCTACTCTTACTAGCAAGATGCCCGTGCGTTGCACGGAACATCAAGATCTTGTGGGAGAAAAGGATGAACGAGGGAAGGCCTTATCTGCAAATGTGGAGAGGAGTGCGGGTAAATTGCCATAGTTTCGTTCCTATCCGTCAGATATAAATCGGACGGCCTATATTGCAGGATGGCAGGCCCACCATCATCACCAACTCTGTTTTTTATCCCTACTCTTATAAAAAGCATAGTCGGTGATGATCGTGTGCCTGCCATCCTGCAATATAGGCCGTCCGATCTATATCTGACGGATAGGAAGGAAACTATGGCAATTTTGCAAAAAGATACCCACACCCCTCTCCACACTTGCAAATAAGGCCTTCCCTTGTTCATCCTTTTCTCCCACAAGATAAACTACTCATACAAATGCATCTTCATGTTCCGTGCAACGCATGGGCATCTTGCTAGTTGTTGCAAAAAGCCCATGTGTGTGAGAGAGAGGGAGAGAGGAGGAGGATGGAGTGCATGTGTGACAAAGACACAAAGAGTGTGTGTGCGAGAGGTATCAGCTTAAAATGAGGCGATAGTGTGTGTGTGCACGATCGAGAGGGCGTGTCTCAAGAAGGGAAGAAAAATCTACATAGATACAAGGAGCGGGAGAGAGACATGTATGCGATAGTGGAAGCACGAGTGTGCGGGTGTATAAACCTATCTAGAGGCTAGTCGATAAATGTTTGTGAGAGAAATACGAGACGGGGGTGCGAAAGCGAGAGTTTTGTGTGTGAGAGAGAGACGGTAGTCGGGAAGGGGAGTGGAAGCAGGAGTTGTGTGTGTGTGTGAGAGAGAGAGGGGGGGAGTTTGTCTGATCGGTAAACAAATGAATAATGTCAGTCTGGGATGGAGACGAAAAGGAGACCGCAACAAATGTTGTGTCTACAGGAGAGAGAGAGAGAGTAATTTTAGTGGTATGATTCATATCTAGAGACATATAGGGTGTGTGAGAGAATCCCATAGAGAGAAAGACAAAGTGAAAGACGAGTGGAGACTGTGTGTGTGGCGGTGAAAAAGAAAGCTTAGGTACCTAGTGATACGAGAGAACGGTAGAGACGTGAGAGATAATGAAAACCGTGTAATGTATAATGATAGGGAGAGTGTGACACTTCTCAAGGGAGACGTCGAGAGACCATGTTTGCGAGGATAGGAGAAACATGAAGTGAGCGTGCGGGTGAGCTGGAGAAAAGAGAGTGATAGCTACATGAAGGAGCATGCATGCGAGAGAGATGGGCATGAAAGGAGTGAACATAAAAGGGATTCAAATATTTGAATTCGAGATGATGATACATGTAATCCATACTCGAACCAAAATTGATCTATCAAACATGCATACTCATATGAATTCACGCGCATCTATGTTATTTAATATGTAGATATTACTGATCCATACATTTTAGTAGAACATAATTTGGTTTAATTTTTTGAATTCAACCTTATGATTTTGAGATCATTGTATTTGTAAATCATATTATACATATAAAGGAGCAGAATTCTTTGTTGTGCTTTTGAAAGTATATATAAAAAATGATGTATATAGAATTTTATTCCAATCGAAAATGGATCCCGCCCGAAAAAATAGAATACAAACGGGATTCGAATTGAGTTGGCACGGTAAACGTGCACTCTGCAAAATTTGAACGAAGCGGGGAAAGTCGCAGTAACCGCCCGAAACCAAAATCTGCGAGATGGAAATTACTACTGCCTATCCCTGCCACGCAAAGCCTATCTGCTCGATTTCTATAGGTTTCGATAGGGGTAGGTTTGTAATTTCACTCAAACGTGACATAACCGCCTCTCACCCGGATTCATACACGGTGGGCGCCAAAACACAGTGTGTCCTCGGCCGAAATCGACTCCCTCCCCGATTCATACACGGTGGGCGCCAAAAACAAACTCTCGTCGGCAAATATTCGGTGTATGCGAGATTACCGTCCTATCCCCAACCGACTAATATTGCTGTGATGTAGGAAATTTGAAACGGGGGCTAAGTTTGTAAATTTCCTCGCATTTGAGACAAGCGCGCCCTGAAGACATGGTTCCCCCTTCCTCTCCACCTCCATTTCCCCATTCGTACTCCGTGGGCGCCAAAACACCCTCTCCACCCCAGCCTCCTCCGTCCGCCACCCCATCCACCGCCGTCCTCCTCCACCATGCCGGAGCTGATACCCCGACGCCGCCGTCCATTACAAGAGATCGACCTCTCTCATCCACGGCTTCGGACCGGGATCCTTGCATCCCGTCCTCTCGCTTCATCCCCGCCGTCGTCCACCTTGCCGGCGCCGCTCCTACGACCGTCTCGTCCACCGCGCCCCGCCGCCACCGTCTACCCTCCTAGATCTGCTTCCACGCCGCCGACAGCCATCGCTACCGCAGCACCGTCAAATTCTCAGCAGATGCATACACGGCGCCGCACCAGAGGCGGTACTCTTTCGTATCTGCTCAACTTATTTATCGCAGCAAGAAAATAGATCGCCACTGCTTTACTCTGATTTCTTGTCCATCACTTACTTGCTAGTTGAGAGCAAACATTGGTTGCGAAGTTGCCTTTGTCCGGTTTGCACCTTCAGATCCGCCATGGCACGCTCAACACTATACTCCCAATGCTTATGGTTTTCCCCTTTTATATTCCACACTAGTTAAATCACAGTAGACTAAATTTCAAAATTGGGTCAGTCGATTTTTCAGAGCTCGCCGGAGTTCGCCGGTGCGAACGAAGGGGCTCGGGTGGGGACTTTGGTTGTGGGGGCGGTGGTGGGGCCTCGCCGAACGAAGAAAACTCGACGCGGGTGGGGGCGGGGGTGGGGTGGGGTGGCGGAGGAACACAGGCGGTGGGGGCCGATGGTCCGGCCGGCGGCCCGTGCGGTGTTCTGTATGGGAAGAATCAGAGACGAGGAAGAAGAAGGGTTAGGAGACGTAGGATCTTCATCCAACCGCCTGAAATGGTCGACTGACCCAAATGCAGACATGCCTTTATATTCAGTACCATCATCGTACCTGCTTAGCACTGCTCCTGAATCCATCAAGCTAAACAACGTGCCACTCATAATTCCAAACTTGTTGCTCAAGTACGAATCTGATATGATGCTGATATTACTAAAACAGATAACATTTAATTGGTCAGCTAATGTTCCTACTTTACTTTCGAAAAAGCACGTGCACCACATATAGAGAGACAGCAGGGAGTTGCTTTCTTAATGCGCTCTGGTTCATCATGTGTGGGCACTGCGCAACGAACATTTTATTATCCAAAATCTGCTTGCTCTTCTTTAGCATGTTCCTCTTCCGTTCTTCTTTAATAAGTACTCTCTCCGTTCCTAAATACAAGTCTTTGTATAGATTCCACCATGGACTACATATGGAGCAAAATGAGTGAATCTACACTCTAAAAAGTATCTGGATACATCTGTATGTGATCCATAGTGGAAATCTCTACCAAGACTTATATTTTGGAACGGAGGGAGTATGATAGTAGTACAGTATGTTCCTTGTAGTGAATATGAGCAGGGACATTTGCAGTGTAGAGGTCTATATGGTCGGTTGGTATGGACACTTTGAACTCGTCGGGCCTCTTTGATTCGTAGGATTTTGTAAACATGGGAATAGGATTTGTAGTGGCCTGCCCACTTGAATCCTATAAGAATAGCAAGGAAATGCGGGGAGCTGTGTCGCCTTTGAGAGTTACACTGATATTAACAGTACCGCACCTTCAGTTGAAGAGAGTTGGTATCCGAAGGCTTTCTAGCCATACCGGCAATACTAGCACATATATTTTCTAGGAAGTTCCACCTTGCTGATTTTACTCTGATGCTTACGGTTTTCCCGTTATATCTACACTATGATCTGTGTAGCTACTTTGTGTCGCACTAGCAGCAGTCCACTCTTGAAGCTAAACACCGCAATGACTTACAAAATTGGCACCAAGGCATTGAGTGCCATTCTGGATGCAATGAAACTCATACGCTCACCACCTATTGACTCTTGTTCAGAATATGATCCTAATGACTATTCTAACCTCAAGGAGTCAAAGGCAGATGGCCTGTCCTGTTCACCCATCAAGGTGCCTGTTCTTGTAAGTACCTGCTGTCCTTTATCAGTGTACTTATATTGACAGGTAGTTGTTCATGTACCATCACTCTGCAGCTTATTTTCCTTTGCCCTCCATTTTCTACACATAAGATCTATATTTACTCTTACCATAAGGTTGGAGAACACTGATGGTACTGAAGAAGTTTAGCTCTACATTGCTCTTGGCTGTACCTTTTGCCTGTATCGTTGTACTTACATTTATAGCTGCTTGGTTATGTAGCATCACTCTTCATCTTATCTTAAATATTCTCCATTTTTCTTATATTGTCACATCTATATTTACTCTTAACAAAATGTAGAATAAAGGCAATGCTTATGAAGAAGACTCTGTGGTAAACTTCTTGAATTGCCCCCCCCCCATCAGCATGGACAAGGGCTTTATAGAGCCTGCCTTCACCAATAATGTAAGTTTATCCTTCTCAAGCCTTCAAACTTTGTTGTGTATATTTGGTTAGGCATGACTGCAACAGCTGTTTATTTTTGGTGTTTGCATCAAATTGCATGTTTAAAGTTTATTATGTACTCCAGTTCATAAACAAAAGTTTGTCCTTCTCAATTTAAGTTTTCAGTTGTACAACCAAGTTCCTTCTTCATACCATGTAAATTAAACTATACAGAGCAAGTGATCTTATTTTGCCAGTCTGAAATGGGATAAATTGACACCACACTAACCATTGATACTTATGAGTTCTTGATCTGTAATCCAGTGGTGTCGTGAAGCTGCCAACTCCTTCAAAATGTCATTTCCTGCCATGTCTTGACCTGAACAATACCATATTGTGTTAATGCTATTTTAAACTGTGTCACTTTATTCGTCATTAAGAAATGTGATGAATTGCCAGCACTGATACTTATATGTGCAAAACCTGTCATCTGTCTGCTTGTTTATCTTTCAGAGTGAGGAGGATATAAGTGTCAAACAAGTGCAGTCTCACCAGCTTGCTCAGCTGCTTGTGCTGCAGCTCCGAGCAGGCCTAACCTTTCTTGAACTCTATTGAAGTGCTGTTAGTTTTGTATATTATTTTGTCAGCATGTTTAGTTGCACTGGTGGCGATCTTTGATGCCCAGTGTATGTAATCTGCTGTCTGCTTGTGCTTTCTTATCATAGTGGCGAACTTTGATTCCCAGTGTGGATGTAATATGCCGTAATTTCTTTATTGTACAGTCTAGGTTTTATTCTTATTCACGATGCTGCAGTTATTTTACTGTATATATATCATGTCTTCGCAGTAAACCGGCCAAACCGTAAAATTACGGTACATAATCGGGCCGTCATGCAAATCACCATGTATGATCCACATCATGGGCCCCGTCATCTTGGTCCGTTAACATGCCTAAATGTAAACTGGCCCACTAGTAGATTCGGGCCTTTAGGAGGCCGAGTAAACCGCCGGCCCTATTTTCCCAAGAAAACTCAATGGGCCTTTAGGAGGCTGAAAAGTAGGTTGGGCCTGAAACGTGTCGCACAGCTCACGGGCCGGCAGCAGGCCGAAATAGACCCCGGCCCATGAATGTGCCAATCAAATCATGGGCTTATAACAGGCAAAAATTGTCTCGGTCCTTGTTTGGCCCAATCAGATTATCGGCTGCGAGCAGGCCGGATGCAAACCGGGCCGTAGTTAGGCCCAACTATATGACGGGCTTTTAACAGGACGAAATTAATATAGGGCCGAAATGTTAAATGGGCCCTTAACAAGCCAAAACTAATATCAGGCCGAATTAGTAAATGGGCCTTTAGCAAATGGGACCAAAAGCGTAGCGTCCAGTTGACGGGCCGAATCTGATATGGGCCATAATTTAGCCCAAAGCCTCTTAAAGGGCCGGACCTGATCTGGGCTGTAATTTGGCCCAGAACGTGGTAGGATTTTAACGGGCCGGATCTCATATGGGCCATTATTAGGCCCGGAACATGGCAGGCCATTAATGGACCGGATCAAATATGGGCCGGCATTTGGCCCAAAACATGGCAGCCAGTTAATGGGCCGGCCTACTAGGGTCCTCAAAATCTTGTGGGCCTACAGCTGGGTCGGCCCATTATTGTCGGTGAAATGTCGTGGGCCTTTAGCTGGGCCGGCCCATTATGGTCCACAGAAATCTTATGGGCCTTCACGTGGGCCGGCCCATTATGGCCCGCAAAAATCTTGTGGGCCTTTACCTGGGCCGGCCCATTATGGCCCGCAAAATCTTGTGCGCCTTTAGCTAGGCCGTCCCATTATGGTCCGCAAAATCTTGGGGGCCTTTAGTTGGGCCGGCCCATTTAAACTTTATGGGCCACTTTTGGGCTGGTCCACGTGTTAACATATCATAGGCGCATCTCGCCCATTGGATGAGTGACACATGTGCCAACACGGAGCTGACACGTGTTTCCTCCAGCCAATGATGATTTTACACGTGGAAAATCCCCATTGGTCGGGGCTGTTAACGGGTTATCAGATCCAAAACCGGACCCGATAGCTTAACGGCGTTCCGTTAGGGTGGATGCAACGTGTCGGTCACCCTTGACGAAAGCACTTCTGTGACGCGCGATTTATCGTCATGGAAGTGGACACTTCCGTGATGATAATTTTGGTAATGTCATGGAACACTTCTACGACAGCACAGGTATGACTATCTTGATTCTGTCATAAATTTGTCATGGATGTACATGCATGACAGAAAACGTGACCTAGTGTGACAAACACGTATCATCACGGAAGTGTATTTTTTTGTAGTGTTTGCTTCTGACCACACTACCGCATCTTCCACAACTCCTTTTCGTTTAAGTCCGAGGCCTCGCCATCGTCCTCCGCCTTGGTTAGCTTGCTGCGGCGCCTCCTTCTGGCGTTGTCAACAAGGTCAACATACGAGAGGAATCAGGAGATGATTGTATGTGGAGAGGATGACAGCAGGGACCCACCAGGTCATGGCAGTACGCAAGCATGTGCCTCCTTATTTCAAGCCAAAAAAAGTTCCCCCTAATGGATTCCTGACATCTGGGTCCCATGCCATTGTGAACATAACAATAAATGAGAGAATTGCATAACTAGTGGCTGACCCCAGGGACCCAGCAGCTCACCTAGTTGTTTTTGTTTTTGAGACGGAGCAGGGTGTCAACTGCGCTGTGTGGGGCACTCCCGCCAGTCTAGCCGAGCCTTTTATTTTATGTTTACCACAAGACCAGCCTAGTTGTTCTTTTTCTTTCTGAAAATGGCTAGCCTCATTTTTTTGCAGAATACCCGACCGAGGCCTACTTGCTTTTGTCAGCCCTACTAGGCAGCAAATCTTTCAAGACGAGGAGGGATGCATTCGCCTTGCCCAAAAAAGGACTATAAGTAATGAGAAACGGGCTGTACATTTTTAAACGCAGCAAATCTGTAATTATATTCAAATTTCTTTTTTTGCATTCTGAGATTTTAAATTTCATTGAATTTTTTGCGGGGAGAATTTGATTTTAAGTTAATATAAATTTATTTTTAAAATTCTTTGAATCTGACTCGAAATTTCAGGATTAAAAACATTTCGTTGATGTATTTTACCATGGCCACAATATGGGCTCTAATGCTAACAAAAAGAATATGGGCTTTAAAAATTCCTTAAGAATTAACAAATGGGATGTAAATTATTAGCAATAATGGCAAATGGGTTGTATGTTGTTTTCCATAGATTTGTAGGCTGACTTGTGGGCCTATTAGGTTGACGCGTGCGCTTTCCTAAATAAAATAAAGGTTGATGCGTACGGAAGGCTTTGTCCACTTAGACAACACACCAGAGCAGTGACTATTGGAAGTCCATCCAACGGCCGTCGTGCTTCTTCAATCTCTGATATTCCTGCTCTAGCCGCCTAAATAAGCACCAGCGGGACTTCATGCTCCCTACTCCCGTGGTCGGCTATGCTGCGGCACAGGCCTCACCGGCCCACCCTACTCCCACCGCTGGCCAGGCCATCCCTCTACCCACCCGCACCTCCTATTAGTTTCCAGCGATGGCAGCCTCACCCCGTAGCCGAACAAGTCAGCCCTCATACACCCTCAGTGTGGGTATCCACTGATGTGCCTTTGCCGGCTCCAGGTCGTTCCCTTCCCGGGCGTTGCTGTCGTCCACCGCATTGATGCTCTTGGCATGGCGTGGTCAACAACGACATCCATCGGAAGAGGGATGTACGAGGAGAGTCTAACAGCGGGGACCCACATCGTCCATGGCCGCACGCAAGCAAGTGCCTCCTTATTACGTGAAAAAATGATTGCTCCCCCTGACTACTGGGGCCCACCTGCTATATCTTTGCACAGAAGGAAGCGCCTCCTTATTATGCAAAAAAACAAATCCTCCCAATGACACCCGAGACTCACAAAATTTGGAGGCTGACTTGTGGCTCTACTAAGTTGACGCGTACGCAGGGCTTTCTCAACTAAGTCAACAAACGTTTCTAACAGTTGTAACCGTTGAATTAGGATGTTAATCCAACGGCCGTGCTACTTCCTCAATATCTGGTCTTCTTGCTCTAGCCGCCCAAACCAGCACCGATGGGACCGCCTGCTCCTGCCTCTAGCGGCCGGCTGTGCTGCCACATGGGCCTCACCGCCCCATCTTACTCCCACCGCTGGCCAGGCCTTCCCTATATTCACCTAGACCTCCTGTTATTCTTCGGTGATGGTAGAACTACTGCAGGATGCTGCTAACATGACACTACAATCAGAGACCATTCAATGAAACCGTGTGATCCATTAATTCCAAATGGTGATGTAAAAAACCGTCAAAAATATTCAAAACGTTTGCGATGGCGGATACATCAAACATGGTTTAGATTTTAGTTGCGCGTGCGATGCGGGGCATATGTTTCCTTTCAATGAACTATTTGCGATGAGGCAGAACAACAGAAATGGGCAGCTTGATGAAGGTGTGTGCGATATACGACATATAGTTAACTCGGATAAACTATTTGTGATGAGGCGAAAGAATAGAAACGGGCAACCAGATGAAGGTGTGTGCAATATACGGCATACAGTTCACTCAGATGAACTGTTTGTGATTAGGCGGAACAAATGTCAGGACCGGATTTTTCGGGATATATTTTCCCAGAAAATGATCCTTGTGCTCATCAGCCCCAGGATTACTATTAGCTGATGAGGCACCAACTTGATACAGAAATTCCAAGCAACGTACATAATATGTAGTACAAGACCATTGTGGCCTATGAGTACAACAAATGGTTTCTAGTGGCTGATGGCTGAATCGGTTTGTTGTTCATCTGCGTCTATGGGACTCCATTTCCCACAGGAACAGCTGACCTGGATAACTCCTATCTTCGCGAGGCTGCTGTCACCATTGCGTGGGTTCTGGGGCTATCATCGCAATGCTCCTCTCCTTGCACGAAATCTCGCCAAGACCATAGCCAGGGACAAGCCAGTGAGTACTTTGAATGTACTCGCAAACATTATGAACACTGGTATAATATAACAAGGGATAATCATGCTCTAAAATATTCTATGATCATAACGTCAGTCACGAAATAAAAATCCATGATGCACGCAAGCAGGTTGTTTATATAAAACATGAGTATGCAATCAGAGAGTAGAAATAGAATGCACCGATCGGGTGTCTGAAGCGACGCCTCGAAAGGACAATAACATGAAGCATGCCTCAGTCGGGCGTCTGAGCGACACCACATAAAGGGCTTATAAGTGAAATAAGTAACAAACATGCCACAGTCGGGCGTCTGTGCGACACCTCATAAAGGGCTTATAAAGTAAATAAATAAGCATGCCATAGTCGGGCGTCTCAGTGACACCACATAAGGGGCTTATAAGTGAAATAAGTAACAAACATGCCACAGTCGGGCGTCTGTGCGATACCTCATAAAGGGCTTATAAAGTAAATAAATAAGCATGCCACAGTCGGGCGTCTCAGCGACACCACATAAAGGGCTTATAAGTGAAATAAGTAACAAACATGCCACAGTCGGGCGTCTGTGCGACACCTCATAAAGGGCTTATAAAGTAAATAAATAAGCATGCCACTGTCGGGCGTCTCTGCGACACCACATAAAGGGCTTATAAGTGAAATAAATAACAAGTATGCCACAGTCGGGCGTCTCAGCGACACCACATAAAGGGCTTATAAGAGGGTAGTCGCAGTGAATATCCAGGAGGTAGAACCGTCCCAGGGATGCTCAACAATTCAAATAATAAAAATGGTTAGTCCATAATAATAATAATCATAATCATCATAAGTCACAAGTCATGATCCATGTTCTGGTTTAACAGTTTCTCCTCCGAAGACCGACACTAAGACCGACACTTGACCCATCCCAAACTGTAGTCCTTACCCATGGACACGGCTAGTCGAATAGATTTAACCTCTGCAGAGGGTGTACTCTTTACCCACGAGTAACGGATTCCTTTAGTCCATCGGGACTAATTCCATTTACGGTCTTTTAATTGAAAACACACCTGACCCGCACACACCAGCTTAACTTACCGGTGTCTGGAATCACACACGACATCTGTCAAGCAAAACTCTAAGTGGGGAGGCTACAACCTCGATTAGCATGGGATCAAATTTATACCACGCGCTACTAAGGGGTGCCCCCCTCTCGGTCCCCACCGGAAACACCCATGCCCCCGGACCAGGTGGCATGCCTACCGGCTGCAACCGGTATCTTCCACCATGGCCTCTCTGTACGGTGTGTGCTAGATAGGGGTTGACAACTTACTGAACCATACCCTACATATGGCAGGGACAAGTGGTAGTACGAAACAAGTATGGGGGTTACTAGAACAAGACTCGATCTATGGTCGACTCAGGAGGTTTAAGTATTTCCTGCATGATTAGCATAACAAATATATTTCAACCAACAGACAGAATCACCACTCATCATACCTCATCATGCCATACCGGACACAACCGTCTCGACGAGGAACTAGAGACAAGCTCGTGTCTACCCAAGACAGAGGCTTTCCCGGAGTCCTTTCGGTATGCATGAAAGGCATGCGATGGTGATTACTATCACAACGCATCCATTTCCAACAGCAAAGAATCTTCATTATGCACTCATGCGTAGATCATATCATCGCATAAAATAACGAAAACTTCGAGACAAGGGGTGTTGTAAACATATCAAACAACACACAAAAATATTATGCCAGGGTTCAGAATGCTTGCCTTCAAGTGGTGGAGAGGCAGGGTGCATTCCAAAACTTTTGAAAGTTTCCTTCTCCCTCCAAAAATCCTATTTTGAGAAAATTCAAATTAACACATAGTTTTAAAACAGTACAAAAAAGTTGTCTGAATTTTTTTCAAATAAATATGAAAATAAACTAGACCAATTTTGAGAAACAACAGAAAAAGAATCAAATCATTTGGGGTTATATTTAAAAAGTTATAGTCAGTCAAAGTTTAGTCAAAATCTGTTTTTAAAACAAAACAGAAAAAGAAAAAAAACGGTTTGAATAAGAATACGGAGGAGACGTACTCTGGGTTTTACGCTTTCACTTAAACCAGCGCGGGCCGTCGCTGGGTCACTGACAGTGGGTCCCTTGGGCCCACTGGTCAGGTTTGACCAGTCACCCGCGCCTCCCTCCTCCTCTGTTCGAGCGGTGGCGGGGTTCCGGCGATCGACGCCGGCGATTGGCGGCTCCTCGTGGGGCTCCGACGGCGGGGATAGGTTCACTGTGCTAGGGCGATCCTCCCGGTGGTCGAGAGGGTCATGGGGGTGAAGGGAGTCGCCGGCGGCGAGCTCTGTGGCGCACGGCGGCTTCGGGGGATTGGGGACTTGGGCTATGGTGGCTCCCGATCGAAGCTGAGAGGCTGGGTGGCTCCGCAAGATCGAGGGGGGTCGGACGGTGGTGCTGGCTGGGCTAGGTGGGCTCTGCTCGCGGCGCATGGCACCGGAGCGTGGCGGCGGCCGAGCTGACCGGAGATGTGGAAGACGGCCTCTCCCCATCGATTGCCGGCTATGGGGGCATCAGAGGGATGGCCTGTGGTTGCCTGGGGGTTTGGAGGAGCTCGGGGGTTCCTTTTATAGGCGGCCGAGGTCGGTTCCCGCGGCCGTGGATAAGGACGCCGGCGAACCGCCGTTCTGTTGCAGCAGGGCGACGTGAGGCGGTTGGGGCTGGTCGGCGCATTCCCACGAACTCCCCACAGCTGAAGGGGGCGAGCTGGCGCGCGGCTGTGGCTCGGGCGGCGCCGTCCATGGCAGAGGCTGTCGGAGCAGCGGTGGCGGCTTGCGGTGGTGGTGCTGTGGGGTGCCAGGGGTGGCCAGGGCGGCTCTGCGATGAGGGAGAGGTCGGGGCACGCTGGCTGCGAGTGGGAATGGATCTGAACGAGCGCGGGGAGGCAGCAGTGGGACGCGGCGACTCGGGTGCACGCACGTGCAAAACGCGTGCTCTGGCCGCGCCCAGAGCACGCACGCCAGGTGCTCGACGCAATGCCATCGTGTGCTAGGGGGCTTGGATGAGGCTGGGGGTTAGCAGGTCTAGGTTAGTCATCTATGAGCTTAGTGGACATGCTGGTTTGGCAAAACAAGCAGGTTCAAAATGCAAACTAGGGCTCATGCCAATTCTGTTCATGCACTCAAGGTGTTGGACAGAATGCCAAGGGCATCTAGGCAACTCTTGGGGTGGCCAAAAACTCCAGATCATAGTCTCTTTGGATGATAAAGAGGTTGGCAAGGTTAGTTTGTCAAAAACGAAAACTTGTTAGTGCATGTTTTTGAGAAAACCAAATCTGGACAGAAACTAAAGGCTGTAATTGCATGAACCAAAAATACGCCAATGGGTCCACTCTCCTGGACTTAAGGGTTTTGTAGGGTGGTTTATAAGCAGGAAAAAGAATCATGGGTATTAGGGCAAGTTAAAATATGGTTGTAGTGCAAAAGAGGCTCTAAAGCTTATAAAAATCATTTTTAAAAGAATAAAGCTCAGGAAAAATAATTATGCAAATAAATCCACTGATAAAAGAAATGTTTTCTTGAGAGGGTATACAAGTCCAATAATATTTTTGGAAAGTTTTCACTTGGGGTAAAAACTCCACAATATCAAAGAAAAGAGAGGTTCTGAAATCAAAAGATAAATCCAGAAAATAAAAATTTAATTTCCTGGGAAAATTTTAATTGATAAATCATGGTTAAATTTTTGGGGTGTTACAACAAAAGAAACGGTTAGCTAGATCAAGGTGTGTGCGATAGAGGGCAAACAGTCCACTCAGATGAACTGTTTGTGTCGAGCCAACAGAACAGAAATGGTTCAATTTAACAAGATGTGTGTGATACGCGGCAAACATGTCTATAATCAGAAATGTGTGCGAAGACCGATAATAACAGAGAAGTGCGCAGGGCCCAACCGCTGGCAGAGGACGCGCACAGGGACGCGAGCAGAGCGCTTCACAGTCGCCTCAACAGTGAGAAACCATATATATGCATATAACAGTTGAGCACGCAAGGAAAAGCTGTCCACAAGCCGAGCGCATGGAGGTACACGAGCAGAGCACGCCGAAGGACGCAAGAAGAGCGCGCCACAATGCCTAACGACGAGTACAGCATGCGGCGGCGCCTATCGGCGAGTACAGCGTGCTGTGGCGCCTAACGGCTAGCAGAGCGCACCGAGGGATCGAGTAGAGGCCGACACAGTGATATATGGCAAATATGATGAACTGTGCGGGCGATGGCGGAGACATCAAGCACGAATCAGATTAGAGTTGCGTGTGCGATACATGGCATACAGTTGATCCATCCGAGCTGTTTGTGATGGAATAAGTCGTGTGTGTTGTGGGCAAACGCTTGCTGGTATACAACCGTCTACGATTGATGAATTCATCACCGATGGGTTCCCTAGAGTGGTCCGTGTGCGACATGATATGCTCTGTCTGCACAACATCTACGCTCTATGCACAGAAGAACAACATATATATATTTATAACAAGACATGATTGCAAAACCTAATTAAACATCCAATTACGTTATATAACAAATACCTTAAATATTGCAAGGTTCAAATTCCTGCATTACAAGGCCCAAATTCAAAGATTACAAGGTTCAAACTATTCAGACACATACAATTCATCTTCTTCAGAATCTTTTTCATGCATTATTTCTGCGAAAGGATCAACCACCGAGAAGTCATATAGCGGCTCGATACAGTGACTTCTGAAGAATCAATCATATGAAGTTACAAACTAAAATTCAGCTTCTGTAGAGCGTTTTCCATTCAGCTGTAGACGCCTGTGCTCTTTAGCAATCCATTCACTTCTGCACAGTAAATATAGGGCAAACCTCATTACGTTGAGCAACATTTCTTTCTCAACAAAGAACCTGACGAATTTAATTTCTGGTGTGGTGCCTCAGTACTCGTTAAAAGTAATTTTTGTGAGATGAAGATCAAGGCATTCAATGGGATTTGTCGGATCACGGGTTAAGGCAAAACCCTCAAGGTTCGAACACTTGGGTGCGCGCGCAGATTTCCTCCCTACCGATCTACGCCCTAGCTCGCTAAGATCTTGCGGACGAACTCGCAACACAAAGACACGAGGTTTATACTGGTTCGGGCCACCGTTGTGGTGTAATACCCTACTCCAGTGTGGTGGTGGTGGATTGCCCCTTGGGCTGATGATGAACAGTACAAGGGGAAGAACAGCCTCCTGAGGTTGAGGTGTTCTTGTGCTCTACCCACTAGTGGGTGCAAGGATGGAGTGGATCCAGTCCAAGATGATCCGCCCTACTGTGGTGGCTCGTTCTACTTATATAGGCCCTGGTCCTCTCCCCAAATATTGAGCGGGAAGGGAGCCAACAACGGCCAATTTGAAAGGGAATAGCTAGTACAGCTTATCCTGACAAAAGCGGTCTTCGCCTGCAAAAGGCTCTGGTGGTGACGCCGTCTTGGGCTCCATGGTGACCTCCGTCCGGCTGGTCTTGTTCTTGTTGCACTGATATGGAAACCTTTGCCTGATGCCTCGGTACTCCGCGCCTGCGCTGGTCTCCTTAGCACCAAAGAGGAAACAAGGACGCTGCACGCGCTGACGCCCGCCTTATCTTGATCGTCATGGCTCACGTCACGGGAGCCTCGCGAGGTTTGCCCTGCCTTGATATCTCCACTCCTCACGAGGCAGCCTGGTGAGGCCGCTCCTGAGGAGGTCTTGCGTCGTCCGCCTCGCGAGGCTCTTGGATGCCTTGTCGATGAAGATGGACCGTACAGGCCCGCTAGCACAGCCACGCCGTGGGCCACAGGCAGGCAAGTCTGGGGACCCCCGTTTCCAGAACGCCGACAGTAGCCCCCGGGCCCAAGGTGCGCTCGGGCTTGGCTTCACGGCGAAGCCAAAGGTCAAGCGCGGAGTGCCGCGGGCCCCAAAAGCCTGCGGCCTTGGTCGACGCGTGGCGGTTGATTGGACGTGGGCATCTCCGCTTCCCCATGCTGCCCTTGTATCCGCCTGGCCATGCGGCCCGCGCAACCTACACAGTTATTCATCCATCGCCCACGCCTGGCTTCCCCAATCTCTCTGCTTTCTCGAGTCTCTGCTCCTCCCCCCCAATCTGATCTGCGCCTTGCCTGCTTCATCGCCATGACACCGGAACGAGTAGACAAGGGGAAGAAGCCCCTGCCTTCACCAAGTGCGCCTTCGGCCTTTGAGCCTGCGCTCGGCCGATCCTTGGTGCTCAACGATGAGGCCATGGACAAGGTGCGCCCAATGCTCGCTTCCAGCTTCAACGAGTGGGGGCAGACGATGGCTTGGCCTGCGTCTCGCGCTCGCATCGCTCGGGCAGCCACCGAGATCCCAATCTTCATTGATGCCCTTTGGGCTGGCCTGATTCCTCCCTTCTCCGCCTTCTTCAACGCGGTGCTCGAGCATTATCAGATCCACATGCTGCATCTCGACCCTCAATCTGTGACTCTTCTCACCGTCTTCGCCTTTGTGTGCGAAGCCATGGTGGGCATCGCTCCTTCGGTGGCCCTCTTCCGCCATTTCTTCTCATTGCATCTGACTGACCCTCGGCAAAGCTCGGGGTGTGTGAGCTTCCAGGCCGTTGCCGCGACAGCGGGCGCGGGGATCGACTTTGAGCTTCCTCCATCTACGAGCGAGTTTCGGACACAATGGGTGTTTTCGACGCCGGTGTGCTCAGCCCTCTGCTCCGTGCTCCGCCAGGGCCTGCTGTCCAACCTCCAGTTGGGGCCACCAGAGACTCGCAAGCCCCCGTTTCACTCCCGTCTGGCTCAGGCTGAGGAGGTTGAAGGATCGCGGCGTGACCACGCCTATGGTGGTGAAGGAGTTCTTCAAGCGCCGAGTTGCTTCGCTTCAGCGCCATTCCCGCCCGTTGTGGGCCTTGCTCAGCAGTCAGGACCATATGAGGTTTCAGGAGGAGGGGCTTCCTCCTAAGGCGTGGCAAACGGTGCTTGCGGTCCTGACGGGTGCCCCTCTGCTGGACAACATGCCCAGGAAGAGCTGTCTGCTGTACCGCTGCGAGAACAACGTCGAATTTGCCGAAAGCATGCCCTCCTTTGATGAGTGGGGGCTGCGCCCGATCGGCCTGGTGGGGCCCTGCGAGAACCCCGTTGACATGGTTTCCTTCCTCGCCGCCGGTTCCAAGCTCGTCCCAAGTGTGGGCGCAGGGGGCAGGCTCCGACGGAGGTCGGCGGCTTGAGTGATTAGGAGCTGGTGCTGCTTGGCGATCCTGGGGCGTCGTCCTCGGGAGCTCGTGATTCCTCCTCGGGGGCGTCGGTCACTGAGGCGGCGCAGCATGCGGCTCCCGAGGTCGAAGCCCCGGAGGCCTCGGGAGGTTGTGGTGAGACAGCGCCTGAATGTTCACCGCAGCAGGGCACCCTTGAAGTTGTCCCTCCAAGCTCTTCCTTGACCTCGCCCCGCGTAGGCCGCCACGTCCAGCGCTTCGGTCGGCTTTGCGTGGACTTCAAGGAGCTCTGCAAGAGGAAAGGATCCCCGAGCGGCAACAGCATCTTTGGGCCACTGAAGCGAAGGAAGTACATCGCCGTTGACGTGTAAGTACCGTACCACTATGGCTTCTTGTGTGCTGTTTCCATCTCCTGACGTCAGCTCTTCAGGGCCACTTCCGTCGAGGCTGCTGCGCCTCCTGAGAAACGGCCTCCTCTTTCTTCGACTCCCCCATTGGCTTTGAGTGCTCCGAGTCCGCTTGCTGCCCCTGGAGCTGGGTTGGTCGGAGGGGCGCGCTTCCCTTTGTGGCGCGCTGATCCTACGACCTTGTCGTTCCTCCCCCACGACTTGGCATGGAGCTTGGCGGGCGTGCCCAGGACCCCTCCTCTGGTCATGGACAGTAGCTGGTTAGCTTCAGTCTTCGGTTCCTCTTCAAGCAGCGGGCGCCGACCGGCTAGGGCCCCCCGTGAGGACTGGCTGGCGCCTGGGGCAGCACCAGCCCCCAGCCCCCTGCTGAGAGGCGGTGCGCCGCTTGATGTCCCGCCTGCGGTCCCCGAGGTGGAGGACGAGGTGGGCCGCGCATTAGAGTCTGAGCGCAGGCGAAGCGTCGTTCGCCATGAGCTCTTCCAAGAGGCGATGGGCGCGATGAGCCGACTTGGTGAAGAACTCACGGGTGTCGACTCGCGTCTTGAGGCTGAAGGTCTTCGGTTGGCAGAGGAGTGGCGTAAGCTGAGGGTGGCCGTCAACCTGGTCCGCTACCAGTGTGATCTTGACAATGCGAAGGCTGAGGCATCCCTCAAGGTTTCCCACGAAGCTCGCTCCCGAGCCTTGGAGGAGGCTCGCGAGGCCGACCGCCGCCGAGCTCCAGGCCTGGAGTGCAACCCTCGACCAGCAAGTGGAGGCGCGCAGAGCCGCCCTTGCGTCGCTGAGGGGGACGCCCACCGAGGAAGAAGAGCTCCGGAAGCGCGAGGAGGCATTGGCCCTGGAAGCCGTGGAGCACAGCCTCGAGCTCGAGCGGTTGGAGATGAGGGAACGCCAAGTTGCCCAGGCAGAGGATGTCGTTGGGGCTCGCGAGGCCAGGGTCCAGGAGGAGGTCGACCGCCGGGTGGCCGAGGTTCGCGTGGATCTTGAAGGTCGGAGCGACCTGTAGCTGAAGCTCGCGGGGACTGAGGCCGCGGGCAGGACCTCCGCCCTCAGGCCCAGGCTAGATGAGGCGGAGAGGCGTGGGGCACGGCTGCCACCCTGATCACGGCGCAGGCGAACTTGCCATCCTCCCACGCCGAGCTGCTTTCGCTTCGGAAACGGGTTGATGATGCCGAGGCCGTCACGCGGCAGAACAGGGATGAAGTGCTTCAATGGTGGACGCTGGAGCGCGAGCACGCCCCCATGCTTCAGGACCTCCGGAACAGGGCTAACACCGCCCTGGGCTTCATCTGCGACGAGAATGCACCCCCCCTCGAATGACTACGCCAGCCACCTGATCTTCTGCACCAACGTGGTGACGCGCCTGGAAGCCCGGTCTGACAAGGCTCGCGAGCTCGTGGAAGAGAGAAGTCGGGGCCTGCTCGGGCGCGCGTTCTCCCGCGTCTTCAGCCATCTCCGGAACACCTTCCCCAACTTCGACTTCGACGCCGCCATTGCCCCCGTGCCATAGGCCATCCGGGGCGACCTGGCGCGGTGGGTGGAGGACAACGTGGATGCGCTGGTCAGAGCCTTTGCTTTCGACGAGGATGCGGTGGTGGTCGTCGCGGACGAAGGCGACGTGGTTGATGACGGCGACGGAGGCGTTGCCGAAGGCGGCGACGGTGACGGCGAAGATGACGACGACGCGAGTGACGCGTCCGAGGGTGATGTAGCGAGTGACATGTCTGGCTAATGCCATGTTCTCTTGTCATTTTATCCTGTACTCAAAAACTTGGGCATGGCGCCTAAAGATTGTGAGAGCATTTTGAGAGGGGGAGCCCCTCGTGCAAGCGGACCGACGCCTTTATTCTTTTGTGTCGAGCTGAATGTGTACCTCTGTGAATTCATGAGTCTGGCAACGGGTTTGCCGCATCGGCTTGCCTTGGTCGTGGTACGCCTCGAATGGGATCGCGAGGTCTTGAGCTCCTGAGGAATTCCTGAAGGGTCCGCAGATTCACCCGAGTGAGCCTCGCGAGGATCAGGTGCCAATAATGGTGTCGGCGTGTGTGCTACGCGTGCTGCGCCTAGCCCCGCTCGTGAGGGGCCCGCTAGGGGGAGGCAAAGATCGTGCGCTTCGTGACAAAGAAAGAGCCGGACGGCAATAAATCGCTTGAACGAGAAAAGGTACCCCCCGCGCGCATCAAAGAAAACTCAACTTCAACTTAAATCCAAAACCAGAAAGCAAGGCTACAGAAGAAAAGATCCAAAGCAAATGGCCGCGTCCGGCGCCTAGTCTAGTCTTATGGTCTTCGAGTCTCCTCACCAGCGCAGAGCTAAGTGCTGCCACTAGGTGTGGGAGGGAGCCCCAGGGCCTGAGGCCGGCACCCCTTAGACTCGGGGGCGTGTACAGCCCCACTCATTATTACGTGAGAGTGTCATGGGCGGCGAGCTTCACATGCACTGGGCCTTCTTCACAGGAACCGGCCTTGCTTCATATCGCCAGACGAGGGCCTCGCCTTGCGCCACCCTCGACCACCTTTGAGCCGACCGGCAACCTGGACGACACAAAGGGGGAAAGGGGACGCCAGTGGTGCCCTCGGCGACCACGGGTCCTCTGCCGGGGGAAGGCTCGCCGGCACCTCCCCGGCAAAGGGCCTACCTCCGGGCGTTGCCTGGCTTCGCGCGACATGGGGAGGGGCCTTGCTCCTGGCTCCCTCCGTGCGGCCCCCAGTGTGCTTCCCCCGGCGGAAGGGATGCTGCCGTGCCGGGGTTGTTGACCGATGCTGTGACCTGATTCACTTGCAGCCCATGGTTAGCGTAAGCCTGCTCCTGAGTGATTAGCGGTACCCTGTAGTTGTTGTTGCTGGCGCGATCGTCGCAGTTCTCCATCGGTTCCTGGAAGGCTTCAACTTCTAGCGTCCCTTCATTCCAATCTTCTCCGAGGAACGAGCCAGGGTCGTCCTCCGCTGCGTACTCCTGGTCCATCATGCGGGGCACGTAGGCTTCCGGGGCCGTTACCCCGAACACCTCGCCGTAGTGCCCCACACTCCATGTTGCTCGGCCTAGCGCGGCGTCCTGAGGATGGTAGCGTGGCATCTCACTAGGACCATGGGAGGCGACGCTCGTGCCCATGCTTGTCTTGGGCGGCACGTGGGCGGTGGAGCCCCCGTCGCCGCCGGCTGTGCTGGTGTTGACGAAGCCCCCAGGCACACCTGAGGGCGCGTGGTTGCAGCGAGGCCCGCCGTGAGATCCCGCAGCGGCTTGAGAGGGAAGCAGATAACAGAAGGGCGGCGCTCCTGACGCCGCCGCGTCCAGCAGCTCAGCGACGCGTTCCAGCAGGGCATCCCGGCCACTCTCCATCAGCCGGCACCGCAGCAACTCCCGCGCCACCGTGAGCGCGGCCCGCATGTTCGCCTGCTCCCGCCGTGTGTGCGGAACCATTGCCGTGGCATGGCTTGCAGCCCTTGCAGCGGCTCGCGCTTGTCGTGGAGTGAGGGTGGACGACGCCCGCCACGCCGCCCGCGCCCTGCGGCGTTAGGCGGCGCTCGGGCCGCCTGGAGCGCGGGGTTGAGGTCTTGATGGGCAGATGGCGCCGCCCGGGCTGTCCAGGCTGCCCAGCGGTCGGAGTCGGCCCTCGTGTCGCCGGACATCATGGCCGCGGAGCGTCGATGGGTCGATCGGCGGGAAAAAGTCTCCGGCGCACCCCTACCTGGCGCGCCAAATGTCGGATCACGGGTTCTGGCAAAACCCTCAAGGTTCGAACACTGGGGTGCGCGCGGAGATTTCCTCCCTACCGATCTACGCCCTAGCTCGCTAAGATCTCGCGGACGAACTCGCCGAACTCGCAACACAAAGACACGAGGTTTATACTGGTTCGGGCCACCGTTGTGGTGTAATACCCTACTCCAGTGTGGTGGTGGCGAATTGCCCCTTGGGCTGATGATGAACAGTACAAGGGGAAGAACAGCCTCCTAAGGTTGAGGTGTTCTTGTGCTCTACCCACTAGTGGGTGCAAGGATGGAGTGGATCCAGTCCAAGATGATCCGCCCTACTGTGGTGGCTGGTTCTACTTATATAGGCCCTGGTCCTCTCACCAAATATTGAGCGGGAAGGGAGCCAACAACGACCACTTTGAAAGGGGACAACTAGTACAACTTATCCTGACAAAAGCGGTCTTCGCCTGCAAAAGGCTCTGGTGGTGACGCCGTCTTGGGCTCCATGGTGACCTCCGTCCGGCTGGTC
This sequence comes from Triticum aestivum, assembly GCF_018294505.1. Taxonomy (NCBI): domain Eukaryota; kingdom Viridiplantae; phylum Streptophyta; class Magnoliopsida; order Poales; family Poaceae; genus Triticum; species Triticum aestivum. The sequence continues at coordinate 169,652,206 of NC_057808.1, read as the reverse complement.
TTGGTCTTGGTCTTGTTGCACTGATATGGAAACCTTTGCCTGATGCCTCGGTACTCCGCACCTACACTGGCCTCCTTAGCACCAAAGAGGAAACAAGGACGCTGTGCGCGCTAACGCCCGCTTGGCGCCCGCCTGATCATGATCGTCATGGCTCACGTCACGGGAGCCTCACAAGGTTTTCCCTGCCTTGATATCTCCGCTCCTCGCGAGGCAGCCTGGCGAGGCCGCTCCTGAGGAGGTCTTGCGTCATCCGCCTCACGAGGTTTGGCCCCTCGCGAGGGTCTTGGATGCCTTGTCGATGAAGATGGACCGTACAGGCCCGCTAGCACAGCCACGTTGTGGGCCGCAGGCAGGCAAGTCTGGGGACCCCCGTTCCCAGAACGCCAACAGGATTGTTATATTCCCCAACATTTTCTACTTTCGGGCCTGCTAGTATGTGCAAACGAAGACAACATATTAGTGCCTAGCAGCATATTTGAACACTTTGGGCCTCTTTGATTTGCAGGATTTCTAAAATACACGAAAAGAGTGAAATGCCACTTCCAATATTTCATGATAAACTTCTATCACAAAGTCATGTCGGACGAAGGAATAAAACGCGTACAACACTAGCATCTCAAAAAATACATGTGTTGAAATCCTCCAAATTTCCTTTAGAAATCATTCTACATTTGTCATTGTAATCATGGGTAAAAGTAACAAAAAATTGAGTTCCATCGTGGTTAACAATTAACAGGAAAGGAGCATCACCTCGATGTATAGCTTCTCCGTGCAAGGAAAGCATCTAAGGAATCTAACAACTTCATCCAGATCGGGGCCGACAGATTGTAGTGCCAAGATATTCACTGTGCGCAGAAGCCGGGTCAAGCTTGTGGGAATCATTTTCGTGATGGCAGGCGAACATATAGATAAAAAATTAGATAAAATGTGTTGTCCAATAATATATAAGAAGGAGAAGAAAAAGACTGTTGTACCTAAAGGGATGATGATCCAGTAACAAGTTTGTTGAATTCAGCAGACGAATAGCCCAACACTATCAATTTCGGTGCGTGAATGGCCCTGATTCTTGCTGGACCTAATTTATCAAGTACATACAACCTCTCGAGGAAAGGCACATTCTCAATGACCATATCGTGAAACACCTCAACTGACAGCCTTGGGTGGCGCCAGCAATGCACATAAATCGCATGGACACTCATCAAGGTGATGTGGAGGCTACTTAACCCATCCATCGCATGAAGACGAAGGTACTCGAGCGTTGTACAGCCGATGAGCAGGCGCTCCAAATCCTACTTCGAGATGCGGACGACAATGAGCTTGGGGTGCTTAAGTTTAGGGAGATGAAGAGTGTGAGCGGCATCAATCCGGGGGGAAATGCACTACATGAATGTAGCGCGGCGTAGCGCGGGCGCAAGTGTAGGATCGAAAGTATGTCTAGAGGGGGGTGTGATTAGACTACTTGACCAAATAAGAATCTAGCCTTTTCCCAATTTTAAGTCTTGGTAGATTTTAGCAACTTAGCACAAGTCAAGCAATCAACCTACACATGCAAGTCTAAGAGTATAGCAGCAGAATGTAAATCATTACATATGAAGGTAAAGGGAGGAGTTTGGAGGGAGCAAACGTAATGTAGACACGGAGATTTTTGGCATGGTTCCGATATGTGGTGCTATCGTACATCCATGTTGATGGAGACTTCAACCTATGAAGGGTAATGGCTGCACGAGTCCACGGAGGGATCCACCCATGAAGGGTCCATGGAGGGATCCACCCATGAAGGACTTGCCTCACTTGGGTAGATCTTCACGAAGTAGGTGATCTCCTTGCCCTTACAAACTCCTTGGTTCAGCTCCACAATCTTGACGGAGGCTCCCAAGTGACACCTAACCAATCTAGGAGACACCACTCTCCAAAAGGTAATAGATGGTGCGTCGATGATGAACTCCTTGCTCTTGTGCTTCAAAATATAGTCTCCCCAACACTCAACTCTCTCTCACAGATTTGATTTGGTGGAAAGATGATTTGAGCGGAAAGCAACTTGGGGAAGGCTAGAGATCAAGATTCTTGTGGTTGGAATGGAATATCTTGGTCTCAACACATGAGTAGGTGGTTCTCTCTCAGAAAATGAATGGTAGAATTGTAGGCATGTTCTGATAGCTCTCTCCACGAGTGGAGGAAGGGTTGAGGGGTATATATATCCTCCACACAAAATCTAACCGTTACACACAATTCACCAAACTCGGTGGGACCGAATCATGAAACTCGGTCGGACCGACTCAGTTCAAAATGTGAACGTTAGGCTTTTCGGTGGGACCGACATGTCAACTCGGTGGGACCGATCTCATTAGGGTTAGGGCAAAACATAATCTCGGTGAGAGGAATCACATAAACACGGAGAGACCGATTTCTGTAATAGGCAAACAGAGAGTTGGTCAGGCAAACCCGGTGGGACCGATCGCTCATTTCGGTCAGACCGAAACATTACGAAAAGGAAACAGAGAGTTTGCATTGCGAACTCGGTGGGACGGATGGCTCATCTCGGTTAGACCAAAACGTTACGAAGGGAAATAGAGAGTTTGCAATCCCATCTCGGTGAGACCGAACTGATTAGGGTTTCTGGCTATGGCTATGTCAAGTGAATTCGGTGGCGCCGGATACATCATATCGGTGGGGGACTTTTGGTTTGGGACATATGTGGATGTGAGAAAGTGGTCGAGGGCTTTTGGAGCATATCACTAAGCATTTTGAGCAAGCAAGCCATTAAGCAACACCTCATCCCCTTTTAATAGTATTGGCTTTCCTATGGACTCAATGTGATCTTGGATCACTAAAATGAAAATGTAGAGTCTTGAGATTTTTGCCAACATGTGTCCTTGGCATTTTGAGGGGTACACATTCCTACTCTATGCCATGCCAATCATTGAACTTTCTGAAATGATCATCTTGAAAGAGCATTAGTTCAATGAGCTATATGTTGTTAGGAATTACCAAAACCACCCAGGGATAGTTGCACTTTCAATCTCCCCCTTTTTGGTAATTGATGACAACTTATAGACCAAAGCTTCGACAAATGATAAGAAGATTGAAATACATCGTCGCTTTGAGAAGTATGTGATAAGCAAGAGCTCCCCCTAAATTTGTGCATTATTTAAAATTTGCTTTTGAATGCAAATGCACAATCGATTAGGATCAAGGATTACTCTTCCATGTCACATACATCTTGGTGGAGCGCTCAAAATGATAGAGAGTAAAATATGCACTCATCACCAAGACAAAGTGAATGATCATATATGACAGATAATAGCATCATTCAAACATTAAGGTAATATGATCAAACACATGATCATACAAGTATCTCACACACATAAACATAGAGTATCATGCAAGCAAGCACACAAATAAGTATCAACCAAATAGTAAAAGGAGGCAAAAAGAAGCAAAGCTCTCTCTCTCTCTCTCGCTGCCTATGATCTATACACTTTCTGCGACGTGGCAGCCATTTCCTACAGAAGAAACCCACAGATGACACCCGTCCTACGACGTGTCAAGGGAACAGGCGCGGAGCTGGCGAGATAGCCTGGCAGGCCTTGCCGGGCAACCAGTGATGTGACACTAAGCAGTGCATTTAATGCACCTTGTCAGTCCGCAGAGTTAGGTATGATAGCACTGTTTGCTATCATATCAATGGATAATGACCACTTTTCCACTGTGGTGACCCCTTAATCTATAAAAGGAGGCCCATGGCACTCGTAGGAGGGGTTAGAGGGTTAGAAAGTTGACAACCCCAAGCCACGATACGTGCGTAGACATTGCGGCCCTGATGCAAACCTTGCCGGGCAAGTGTACTACGCATCACCACACTCATTCCACCATCAATCCACCAAAGCAGGAGTAGGATTTTACGCCTCGCGGTGGCCCGAACCTGGGTAAATTGCTTGTGTGCTTTCTGCCGTGCTGTCGTGCGCTGATCTGCTCTTTGTGCAACGCGACGTCCCCCCACCGAACCAGCAAGGGGCCACCCGGTCCCATAGGTGGCCGCGGATATCCCGCGTTATCTTTGGTGCACCAGGTAGGGGGCTCGCTTGCGCGAACCTGAAAGCATGCGCAGCGCATCATCTTCATCGCCATCTTCATCTTCGACGATGCCATCGACCATGGCGCCTAAGAAGAAGAAGTCTGGCCCTTCGGCCCATCCGTCCATCTCGAAGGCTCCGCTGCCCGCAGCCTCTGGTGCCTCGGAGGATGCGGGGGTGAGCGAGGATGTGAACGCTGCTAGGGGTGTGGTTGGAGCAGGCGGCACCATCACCACTCCTCCTGCGGCCGACGCGGGGGCTGAAGACACTGGAGGAGGGCAGCATCAGCAGCGCCTTGGTGGTCATGCTCCACAAGCTGCGGGCGAGGGGGTCACTCTGTCTGCACCCTCTCCCCCCACCGACGAGCACAACCACAGCAACGGCGCTCGGTCCAGGGTGAACCATCGCCCTCCGGCCGCCCCCACCACGGGAGCAACCACGACTCTGCCTCCTCCTGGACGAGTCGACCGGACTGCCACACTCGACGGAGCCGCTGACCCTCGAGCACCATTGCCACGTGACCCCGCTGCCCAAGTGGTCATCCAACAGCTGCGTGGACGCGGCACCAACGCCGCCGCCGCTGGCACCATCCAGAGCCAGGCAACGGTGCAGTCGACGTCATCAACATCCATGCCAAGCACAACCACAGAGGCTATGGCGCGGGCTCAGCTACTACTGAGGTTTCCGCCGGCTGCCGAGCAAATGGATGATTGGTGTGCCACCATCCAGAGCCTGCTCGGTTTCAATGAGGTTGGGGGCTCGCGATGAACTGGCCCGCCATGACCTCCGCAAGCAACAGCAACCACCCACACTGCTGGGCGTACGGGGGAGGGGGGCTGTCCCCATGGTGCAGTCCCCGCCACGGCAACCGACGCGGGCGCAGCAGAATCAAGACCCCGACGACGTCTCAATGGCCTCTTCTGACCCTTGAGCACGTCTAGGCCAATGTCGAGCCCCGGAGGATAGGCGGCGGGGAGACGCGCGCGTCGTCATGGGTCGGCGCCCCGACGTCCTCCGCCAGACCGACGGGTGCGGCGGCTTCAATGTCGACGAGCCTGCGCTCGGTGATGTCGTGTGCCTGCCCTTCGAGGTCGGCTGCCCTGTCTTTACACGGGAGCTGCGGCAAGTCCGTTGGCCGTCCATTCGCACGTTCAAGCTAGAGATACCTGAGAAGTATGACGGGAAGCTGAACCCGGCAGAGTTCCTGAGCATCTACACCATCGCTATTCAGGCAGCCGAGGGAAGAGACGAGAAGGTGTTCGCCAACTACTTCCCTTTGGCCCTCAAGTACAATGTGAGGTCATGGCTGATGCACCTACCGGAGAACTCCATTTTGTCATGGGCAGACTTGTGCCACGAGTTCAACGGTGCATTCACCGGTGGCCACCAAGAGCCCGGCAGACCAAGTGACTTGCAGCTTATCCAGCAGAAGGAAGGAGAAACCCTCTGTAAGTATTTATAGAGATTCAGTAAAGTTCATAGAAATATTCCAAATATCCATCCGGCAGCTGTTATAGCAGCTTTCTAGTCCAATGTGTGCAACCGTCGCATTCGTTCCAAGATGAATGTGCGGTTGCCCAAGACTGTGAAGGAGCTATACACACTGGTGGATAAGTGTGCTCCGATGGAGGAAGGAAGGAAGTTGCCCGGAGAGGAGGATTGTGTCAATGTTGATTCAGAGGATGATGAATCAACCAGTCAGAGGAAGGGCAAGAAGCGCAATAAGAAGCCAAGGGATAAGGCAGTAATGACTGTGGAAGGATCGTGCACACCTAGTACCGGCAAGAAGGCCAAGGTTGAGGCCCCCGACAAGGAAGTTGCCGCGTGCGTTTGAATTAGGTTCAAACTGGAAGCATTTTTTATCCCAACCAAACCAACTCCAATTTAGGTGAAACTTGGCAGAGAGGTGAGTGGCATGATGCTTGAATTGTGAGGAAGAGATGAACATTAAAGGAGGAGTGAAAAATGGCACTTGCCAAATAAAAGAAAGAGGAGGAGGGGAGGTGGTGATGAGTGAAGGGGGATGATGATGCTTGGATCCACATAGAACATGCCACAATGCAATGAGCTACACCATGAAGATGCACATGATGACATGAGATGAAATGCATGACATGAACAAAATGCAAAATGAGGACAAAAACCCAACCACGAAGGAAATATCATATCACATAGCCGGAAATGGCAAGAGTTGGAGTTACAAATATGGAAAGTTACATCTGGGGTGTTACACTGTAGCCGAGGGAAGAGCCACCATAGCTGGACGAGATGCGGTCGGCACCAAGGGCGGGTTCGCCCTCCTCCTCGTCCCGGCCGTTGCCAAGGCCGAGCACCTCCTCGCCATCGTTCACCTCGGGGCAGCACCCGGCGCGGCGACCATCTTCTCCAAACACCCTCACGTAGAGGGTCGCGTCACCATCATACTTGAAATGGAGGGTGCATCGCCTGCCCAGGCCGCGCGCCCGGGTGAACGTCTGCCAGCCGCGAGCCAGGGCTATGTTGCCAGCGGCAGAGACCTCGACCACGACCCAAGAAGCCCTGCTGTAGCAACCGTCCGCCTGCAGCTGGAGCCCACCTAGACCAGAGGCTGGCAGCTCGTCGACGAAGATGCGCGGGAGTGAAGCCAGTTTCCGGCCGGGTTCTCCGACCAGATGACGAACTCCGGCAGCACCTCTGCCGAGTGGAAGCGCAGCGGGGAGGCCGCGCAACCACGGCACGTCTCCCTTCGTCAACGAGGCTCCCGCGACTGGAGCGACCCCTGCCACGCGCAGCGGCGCCACCCCGGGAGCGGGGTCGCGGCAGGGGTCGCGGTGTGCTTACGGGGTCGGTCGCGTCCATGCTTGGGCGCCGGGGAGCCGGGCCCCCCGCGAGGGGCCTTTCCCTTCTCTGTGGCAGAGAACCTCTTCGACGGCGCCATTGGAGTCGGTGGTGGAGCAGAAGAGGAAGCAAGCGGAATGGGAAGAAATGGGCGACGGGGGCTCTACCCTCCTCCTCATTTATAGCAGGAGAAGTCCAACCAGCGACCCCCATGATCACAGGTAATGATGGTTTTCCTTGCATGTCGCAGGGACTTGTCAAGTCGGGCAGTTGCCGAGGCAGCGTGGGGAAGCAGAGACGCCCACGTCCAATCAACCGCCACGCGTTGACCAAGGCCGCAGGCTGTTGGGGCCCGCGGTGCTCCGTACTTGACCTTTGGCTTCGCCTCGAAGCCAAGCCCGAGTGCACCTTGGGCCCGGGGGCTACTATCGGCGTCCTGGGAATGGGGGTCCCCAGACTCGCCTGCCTGCGGCCCATGGCGTGGTTGTGCTAGCAGGCCTGTACGGCCCATCTTCATCAACAAGGCATTGAAGACCCTCGCGAGGGGCCAAGCCTCGTGAGGCGGACGACGCAAGACCTCCTCAGGAGCGGCCTCGCCAGGCAGGCTCGCGAGGGGCGGAGAGATCAAGGCAAGGCAAACCTCGCGAGGTTCTAGTGATGTGAGCCATGGCGATCGAGACCAGGCGGGCGCCAGCGCGCGCAGCGTCCTTGTTTCCTCTTTGGTGCTAAGGAGGCAAGCACAGGCGCGGAGTACCGAGGCATCAAGCAAAGGTTTCCATATCAGTGCAACGAGACCAAGACCAGCAGGATGGCAAGACGGAGGTCACCATGGAGCCCAAGGCGGCGTCACCACCAGAGCCTTTTGCAGGCGAAGAATACTTTTGTCAGGATAAGATGTACTAGCTGTCCCCTTTCAAATTGGCCGTTGTTGGCTCCCTTCCCGCTCAATATTTGGGGAGAGGACCAGGGCCTCTATAAATAGGACTAGCCACCACAGTAGAAGGCAAGCAAGCCTGAGCCGATCGAATCCACACACATAAGTACGCCAAGCACAAGAACACCTCAACCTCAGGAGGCTGTTCTTCCCCTTGTACTGTTCATCATCATCCCAAGAGGCAATCCATCACCACCACACTGGAGTAGGGTATTACACCACAACGGTGGCCCGAACCAGTATAAATCTTGTGTCCCTTGTGTTGTGAGTTCATGAGTTCATTCTTGAGATCTTAGCAAGCCAGGACGTTGATCCATAGGGGGAGAACTTCGCGCGCACCCCAGTGTTCGAACCTTAAGGATTTTGCCGAAACCTGTGATCCGACAACGGCAAGGAAGAAAGTGGTGCAGCGCCCAGTATACTACGTCAGCTCCTTGTTACAAGGGGCTAGATCGAGGTATTCTGGCGTGCAAAAGTTGATCTTTGGCCTCGTCATGGCCTCAAGGAAACTGCACCACTACTTCCAAGCCCATGAGATAATGGTTGTCACTCGTTTTCCGTTGCAAAGGATACTCCGGAACCCTGAGGCCACCGGGAGGATAGTGGAGTGGGCTTTGGAGTTATCTAGCTTTGGCTTGAAGTTTGAGAGCACGTCAACTCTTCAGAGCAGGGCACTGGCAGACTGTATTGCAGAATGGAGGCCAACCCCTGATGAGGAAGTGACAGAAACCACTCTCCCCCGCAAGGAATCACCCCAAGAATGGATTATGTATTTTGATGGTGCTTTTTCCCTACAAGGTGCAGGGGCTGGCGTGCTTCTTGTTGCCCCCTTCGGGGAGCACTTAAAGTACGTCGTCCAAATGCACTTTGCCCGGGATGAAGCCACCAACAATACAGCTGAATATGAAGTGCTCCTTGCCGGGCTCAGGATTGTAGCAGAATTGGGAATTAAGAAGATGATCATTTGGGGAGATTCACAGCTTGTGGTGAGACAAGTCCACAAGGATTATCAAAGTCCATTGATGGAAGCATACATTGAGGAAGTGAGGAGATTGGAGGAGCACTTTGATGGGTTGCAAACAGAGCATGTACCCCGTGCGGAAAACAGCATAGCTGATCACCTGTCAAAGTGTGCTGCACAGAAGCTTCCTGTGGAACCAGGAACTTTTGTTCTCCATCTCTCTCAGCCCTCCGTATCACCAGCCACAATGGCCCGGAAAAGGAGAAAGTTGGACTACGGTAAGCCTCTCCCAGACGAGCCATCCGCCCCTGGCAGAGACCCTGCCGGAAACAACCCTCACAGCCTGCCGGACCGCCCCCTCCAGCCGGGCCTATGGACCCCGCGAACGAGGCTGGTGCTCCCGCAGCAGAGGAGGTGCCGCTAGTCCTCGTTTCCAAGCCACATGCTCCAACTTGGGCAAGGCACATCGTCCACTTCCTCCAAACCGGAGAACTTCCCGGCGACCAAGATGAAGCTGAGAAAGTAGCCAGAAGGGCCAGTATGTATCAGTTTGTCGATGACACTCTGTATAGAAGAAGGCCCAACGGTGTGAAATTGAAGTGTGTTTGTCGGGAGGATGGAAAGGAACTACTGGCTGAGATTCACAGAGGAATGTGCGGCTCACACATTGGATCAAGGGCATTAGTTGGGAAAGCATTTCGGCAAGGATTCTATTGGCCCACAGCCCTCCAAGATGTAGTTGAGCTCGTCACGACATGTGAAGCCTGCCAGTTCCATTCCAAGAGAACATACCTGCCTGCCCAAGCCCTTCAGACCATTCCTCTATCATGGCTATTTTCGGTCTGGGGGCTCGATATCCTCGGCCCCTTCCCTCGAGCAAATCGGGGGCTTTGAATTCTTGTTCGTCGCCATCGACAAGTTTACAAAGTGGCCGGAAGTGACTGCCATGAGAAAGGTGACTACTCAATCAGCTATCAAGTTCTTGAAACAATTGGTGTGTCGTTTCGGAGTACCAGCAAGTATCATCACTGACAAGGCACCCAGTTCACGAGCCACGCCTTCATGCAATACGTTCATGCCCTCGGCTGCAAGATCTCATTCGCTTCTGTGGCACGCCCCCGGAGCAATGGACAAGCTGAGAGGGCGAATGCTGAAGTGCTTCGTGGACTCAAGACAAGGACTTTCGATATGCTGCAGAAGCACGGCAGGCGGTGGGTTGAGGAGCTGCCGGTAGTTCTCTGGTCCCTCAGAACGACACCTAACAGAGCTACCAGGCAGACTCCCTTCTCCCTGGTCTATGGGGCAGAAGCAGTTATCCCCACGGAACTCATTTATGGGTCCCCTCGAGTGCTTGCCTATGATGAAGTAGCGCAAGATCAGCACCGACGTGACGACACTGTGCTACTCGAGGAGAACCGTCTCCGGGCTGCTACGTGTGCTGCGCACTACCAGCAAGCCCTGCATCGCTATCACAGTCACTGGGTTCATGCCCGGTGTTTTGAGGAAGGTGACCTTGTCCTTAGGCGTGTTCAGTCCGCCAAGGGTACAAACAAGCTGTCACCGAAATGGGAAGGCCCTTACCGGGTGGTACGAGTCACTAGGCCTGGCGCAGTCGGTCTGGAGACCGGAGATGGCACACCGCTGCAAAACTCATGGAATATTGAGCATCTCCATAAGTACACGTAAGGCGCGAAGCTGCCCGGCACCGCCCTACAGCCACCCTTTTGTACAGGCCTTGCCTCAGCTACATGTAACCCCTTGTACAAAGCCGGGGCGATGACCCCGTGCAAGAGAAAATAAAGAAGCGCTGTAGGGGGGCCCAACTAAGATTGCATGCATGCACGAGCACACCCAGATCACTACATAAGCATTTCATGAGCATTTGCATATGCATATAGATAGGATTGCATCCTGCATTCATTCTCATCTACATGAAGTTGCATCTCCCTGCCGTGAACTTGACTTCGACAAAGGATGAGAAGATTGCACGTCACGGCGATCCTCGGCAAGCCCAACAGATAAGTTTACCTCTTGTCCATTAGTGTTCTGTAAAGCTATAACTTTGCATGAGAAAACCTCGCCTCTCTTTTGAAACTTAGGTGCTTCCATCTATGACTCGAACGTTGCCTCGGTCAGGACGGTCGCAGTAGCCTTTGGTAAAAAGGAGTTGGCGGGAGGTTGGCCCCTCTGTCTGTTCCCCGGCAGACGTAGCTCCCCGGCAGACAAAGAGGGTGCCGACATGATATCCTACCGGGGAAAACTCGTTTATTTTTATTAAGGAGGCACTCCATCTCTGCATGGACATATACATACACGGGTTCCAGGCAAGGTTCATCTTTTTCATTCATATGCTAACACAAGTACAAGCATTATAGAACACAAAGATGGACTCGAGGGATTACATTATTTGAATTAAAATTTGGCGATTGCCTACAAGTTTAAGATTGAAAAAACATAAGTGCCCTGTAATCCTCTCTTTTTGTTTTCCTCCTTCAAGCACTACAGCGGAAGGAGGAAAAGACGAGAAAAGGAGCACCCAAGAAGGAGCCCACCCAAGTCCCGTCAGGGCCCGTCGGCACGGCCTGACAAGACTGGATGTGGTGAGGCTGCGAAGGAGGAGTGCAGGGGACGGGGCGACGCCTTTTGGTCGCCACCTCCAGAGCCAGCGAGAAGCCCTGGCTTGAGCGCCGGTGGAGTCATCCACCAAAGCTCAGCCGGAAGACTGCTGGAGGTGAGGAGAAGGCGCCAAGAGAACATCCCTCCCCGGCTACCACCCGAAGAGGCTGGTGATGACGATGCTGGGGAGGGAGGGGAAGAGCGGAAAGACGAGGCGGCAGGTCGACGGTCGGAGGCAAAGGCATCCACGCCATCGTACTCTGACTTGACCCCCGCCTTCTCCGTCTTCCCTTGCTTTCTCCTCACCACTGCTGCTCCCGAGAAGCGCCAAGACCCTGGTCTGACGCCTCCAGCGGAGAAACAGCAAGCAGCCAGAACAGTCGGAGGGCCTGATGCGCATCGCGCCCCTCCTTGGCGGGCAGGAAGACGCGCCTCTCGTCGACAACGGCCCCATGGCCTCCAGGAGGGGCAATGCTGGGATTACCAATGATCTCTAGCCCCGCCACCTAGCTGAACCTCGAAGAGACCAAGAGGTTCTCCATGTCAAGGACCAGGCTCACTCCTCGAGCACCAGCACCAGCATGGGGCAATAACGTCCCCAAATAGGAGCCCCGGGCTAACCCCAGGCTCTTCTCTTCGGCATCGCTGGCAGAAGCAGAGAAGAAGAAAAGGAGAATGCGGACATGGATGACTTCGCCCTCCTCCGCCCCTTCTTTTATAGGCCGGGCGGGGAGGGGCAGCTGCTCCATCAACGGGTGGCCACTGCCCTCCTCCGCCAATTCAAGGCGGGCGGGCCCTCTCCAAGATGCTCTCCCGCGCCAAGCGCCTCCGTTACCTACCCCGCGCAATGCATGCAGCATATGTGGCTAAGGATAAGGGCGCACTATGGGAAGAGTAAATTGGCAGTTTCTACCCCGTACGTTAAAGCCATTCACGGGCCATCACTGGAGCGGCCCCACCATTATTAGCTTTATGCAACGCATGGGGAAACCCTGGGTCTGTTGCCCAACTGTGCACAGGCACAAGATCAAGGTTGAAGCACTAGCTTAAGTCAGGGATTGAAGACCCAAGAGATTTGAAGAACCAACATGCAGCTCAGATGGACCAAGATCGAACCAGAGGAGCAAGATAGTAGCAAGATAAGGGCATCCCTTGCCGGGCAGGCGAGCCCGGCAAGGGGCGAGGCCACCACCAGAAGCAAACAACCCAGACTCCCCGGCAGAGCCTGCTGGGGCTCACGGGGGTTGAACCACCCCGCCAACCACTCAAACACAACTCACGTCGTCAATCAATGCGGTGTCAAGCCACAAGGTGATTAAGTGGCAGCCATTCGCCACATGGCAGGCATTTTGCTACAGAAGAAATCCAAAGATGACACCCGTCCTGCGACGTGTCAAGGGAATAGGCGCGGAGCTGCCGAGATAGCCCGGCAGGCCTTGCTGGGCAAACAGTGATGTGACACTAAGCGGTGCATTTAATGCAAAGTGTCAGCCCGCAGAGTTAGGTATGATAGCACTGTTTGCTATCATATCAATGGATAATGACCACTTTGCCACTGTGGTAACCCCTAAATCTATAAAAGGAGGCCCATGGCACTCGTAGGAGGGGTTAGAGGGTTAGAAAGTTGACAACCCCAAGCCACGATACGCGCGTAGACGCTGCGGCCCTAACGCAAACCTTGTCGGGCAAGTGTACTACGCATCGCCACACTCATTCCACCATCAATCCACCAAAGCAGGAGTAGGGTTTTACGCCTCACGGCGGCCAGAACCTGGGTAAATTGCTTGTGTGCTTTCTGCCGTGCTATCGTGCGCTGATCTACTCTTTGTGCAATGCGATATCCCCCCGCCCAACCAGCAAGGGGCCACCCAGTCCCATAGGTGGCCGCGGATATCCCGTGACACGTATAGTCCACAGCGGTCCTTCTCCTCATAGCATATGGATCAGATTCTCTCCATAGTCTGAGACTTGCATTCTTTCTGATCTTCATATTCTCTGCCACTAGATGATTTTCATCATGGTAAGGGATCTTGGGCTTGAGCTTCCTAAGCACTTGGGCTTCAGAATCTTCTTCTTCTTCAATTTCAGTCTCAGGCACTGGGACCTTGTTCTTCTCAACAGCTGGTATATTCCTGGTTCTTCTCTTTGGTGTTGTCTTAGGAGCTGGAGCAGAAGCTTTGGGGGCTGTCTTGGGCTTAGAAGGGGCAGCCCCAGACTTGATGGCATCCCCCATCAGCTTTTGAGACTTGGGTGCTGGTGCAACATCCTCTTCCTCTTCTTCTTCATCCTCAGCTGGATCTCTCATCATAGAGGATCTCCCAATGACTCTGGCCATAGTCTTCTTGACCCTTTCTTTCCTTTTCTTGCCCTCACCAGCCTCTTTTGGTTCAAGAGTGAACTCAATTGTTTCCTGAGTTGAGGCTCTGGCTTTAGACATGGGCACTCTTTTTGTAGGAGCCTTCTTATGCATACCAGGCTTTGTTGATACAACTGTGCCAAACTCTTTCTTGACAACCTTTTTCTTGGAGCTCACTTCCTCCTCAACAGCCACATAGTATTCTTCTTCAGACTCAAAATTTCTCTTCCTCCTCTGCCTAGTAGCAGCCTTAGGCAGGTTGCTAGGAGTACTTCTGTTGCCTTCATCATAACTGCCAGAGGGACTATTGCCCTCACTCAGATTCACCTGCTCTTCTGACTTGTTCTGGCTATCACTCTGATCAGACATACTGGCACTGCAAGCTGACAGCTGAACTTGTGAATAGTTATAGATGAGATAGAGTTGATGAGCATCACAAAGTGCCGAGGTTTTGCAAAAAAAATGAGTCAAAAACTTAGTTTTAGTTTTCCACAGAAAGCATTCCGGAGCTACCGATTTGTTAAACTCGGTGACACTGAAGCAACTTTTGGAGTCTAAACTAGTGAAATCGGTCAGACCGAGACACAGTTCGGTGCTTCCGAGATTGCTAGGGTTTCACTGAGAGTTGAACTCGGTCACACCGATTTGCAAGTTTCGGTTAGACCGAAAAGTGCAAGTGCAATGGCCTAAGCCAAATCGGTGAGACCGATTTCCACAACTCGGTCGGTCCGAGATGAGTTCAGCAGAAAGCTAACCCTAAATTTTCGAATCAAATCTAATCTAAAGGATGTTTTTGCTGGACAGGATGATCTCATACATGGTAAGAAACATGGCATTGGCTTTGTGCTAAGAATTGGAGGTAAGAACAGCACAAAGATTCGAACTAATACCCTAGTTCGGTGATGAGCTCACTACGGCAGCAACGGCGGTGTTGAATTCCATTGACGGCGATGGAGACCAGCGACGGGAGGTTGCTGGCGACGAGAGGATGATCCAGAGACCTGAGACGGCAGAGCAGGACACGCGCGGGCTAAGAGGTTTTGGAGGAATTTCCAAAATTTGACCCCGTCGATATTTATATCCTGACCCTATCGGTGTGACCGAGTGGAACAACTCGGTGGCACCAAGATACAGAATTGCAAGCGGTTACTGCAACTCGTTGTGACCGAAAGGTTCTAATCGGTTGCACCGAGATTGAAAACCTAGATCAACTCAGTGAACTCGGTTTGACCGAAAAGGATGAGTCGGTCAGGCCGAAATGCACAGAGAGGTTTTGGAAGTTTAAGTCTATGACGAATTGGTGACTTCGAGTGCTCCTCACACAGAGGGTTCGAATTTGACTTGATCAAACTTTGTGATCTAGCATGAATAGAGTTTGACACGAGAAAAGCATAGATAGCTAGAGGAAGTTCTTAGGCATTCTTGTTCATCCATTTGGCAAAAGAAAAAGAGCCAAACAATCAAAGCAACAAATGGATGTCCTCGAATGAGTAAAATATGCAGTCAACATGCTCACACAATAAAATGGCAAATGAAATATGTGACAAAGCATGCACAAACGCTCTAGCATCTATCAAGCAATTGGCGATGACTAAGTCATCTATATATGAGTATATTGACTTAGGAGTGAAATGAGAACATTTGATCATAGGTCATACTCATCGTTTAAGCACAAGTGGGGTTACCACTTTTACATAAAGCATTGTTGTGTTCACACCATTAGAGTTGCTTTAGCTCAATGTTTAGAGTAAAGCTCCCCCTAGATGTGATATCCCCCCTAAGAGGGATGAACTAACCTTGGGTTTTGTCGATGATGACTTCATGTAGATGTTGAAGATGTGGATGCTCGAAGTTGATGTAGATCGTTCGGACCAATCCATTGGAGTGAGTTGCACTTTCAATACCTACACGGGTTAGTCCCACAAGGAACAAACAAGGATATCCATAGACATAGAGTGAAGTTCACACAAGATGATGTCCATGAATGCATTTGGTTACCTTGTCCCCTGTCTTACCAACAAGAGGGTTTGTGACTCCTTGAACTGGTGCAAAATATGGAAGTTGTTTGCACTTCTTCTCGCCAAGATGATAAGAGTGAAGTATGTTGGCAGAGTCACCCTCAAGAACTCTCTAGTTCTTCTTCTTCGGGATCTACATCAACTTGATGGGAATCCTTGGAGTTGTAGTCGTACTTGATGAAGTAGAACTTGATGTAGTCTTGGGAACCCACTTGACCAAGGCCTTGGGAGCTTCTTCAAATGCATCAATCTCCTCTTCAAGCTTTCCCTTGCCTTTTTGCTTGTGGTCTTGTGGTGGAAGATCATCTTGAGCTTGTGTCCCCTTGAAAGAAGTAGGATCATACTTCTCTTGTTGAGGAACAAACTTCTTCTTGGGGTTTTGATCTTATTCCCACTAAACTCCACTGGCATTGAACTTCCGTTCAAAACCAACACCTTGATTCTTCCGGTGCCTTCCTTGATTGCGTACAATTTCCTAAAATTGCTTACTTCTGACAAGGCTCTTGTAAACACCTTTCTCTATAATTCCCTTCAATAAGCTATTTTCTTGCTCAAGTGTAACTTGGCTAAGAGAATCATTAGTGGAATCAAGAGAACTACTAGAAGCAACAATATTGGATTTGACATGATTATTGTTACTACTAGAAGAAGAATCTTTCTTGTTCTTGTTGCTAGACTTTACTTGTGGCATGTAAGTAGACAAGAGTAAACGCTTGGCAATGTAAGAAGAACTTTTCTTGCGAAGATCATCATTGATTTCTTTTAAGAACCCATGCTCTTGCTCAAGGTTGAGCTTTTCAAAGCGTAGCTGCTCATGAGTCTATAAAAGCTCTTGATGATCTTCCAAGGTAGTTTCATGAGCTAACTTAAGAGTGTTTAGTTCTTTAGTTAGGCGCTCAATCTCCTTCTTATCATCGTCATTCGTTTTATCTTGATTAGCATGATAAATAGCAAGTTCATCATAGTTTTCATCACTAGAGTTGTCAACAAGTAAATCATCATCACCTAGCAAACCATCTTCATCACTATTGAAATCAACATACTCGGGGTGTGATACCTTTGGGCCTTTAGCCATGAAGCATCTTCCAATACCTTCATTTGGTGAGTCAAATATGTTGTAGGAGTTGGTTGACACAAGTGCTAGACCGACAACACCTTCATCTTAAGTATATTTGGAGTCGGAGTGATAACTTCTCTCGGAGTGATGGTCGGAGTCAGAGCCGGATACCCATTCACCAACGTGAGCTTGATGTATTCGTTTTGTGTAGCTCCTTGATGACTTGTCCTTCCTTTCCGAATCCTTGCTTCTGCGAGAGGTTCTTCGTTCATAACGATCATCTCTACTCCTTCTCTCTCTGGGAGGTGACTCTTCACTTCTACTTCTCCTTTTGGGTGAGTCTTCTCTTCTTTTGTAGGGCGCCATACACTCATTGGAGTAGTGTCCGGGTCTTCCACAATTGTAGCAGTTTCACTCACGACTAGAAGATCTTTTGTCATTGTAGGACCTTGACTTGGAGTTCCTTTAATTGCTTCTACTCTTGTAGAACTTTTTGAAGTTCTTCACCATTAGGATCGATTCCTCATTGAAGGTTTGTTTCTCACTTGATGATGTAGGAGCATCACATGAGGCTTTGTAAGCACCACTTGACTTGTTGTGAAGCTCTTCTTTATCCTTGAGTGACATCTCATGAGCAACAATTCTTCCAATGACTTCCGTTGGCTTGAGATCTTTGTAATTGGGCATCATTTGGATCAATGTGCACACGGTATCATATTTTCCATCCAAGGCTCTTAGGATCTTCTTGATGATGAATCTATCGGTCATCTCTTCACTTCCTAAGGCGGCAATCTCATTTGTGATGAGAGCAAGCCTAGAGTACATTTCAGTGACACCTTCACCATCCTTCATTCTGAGCTTGTCAAGCTGACTTTGAAGCACATCCAATTTGGATTCCTTGACGGAGCCGGTACCTTCGTGCATATCAATCAAAGTATCCCAAATTTCCTTTGCATTCTCAAGACGGCTGATTTTGTTGAATTCTTCGGGGCACAATCCGTTGAAGAGGATATCCCAAGCTTGAGCATTGTATTGCAGCATCTTCAACTCTTCCACGGTAGCTTCACGGTTCGGTTCACTCCCATCAAAGAATTCACCTTGCAAGCTAATACACACAATAGCCCAAACGGCGGGGTTAAGTCCAAGAATATGCATTTTCATCTTATGCTTCCAATTAGCAAAATTAGTACCATCAAAGTAAGGACCTCTATGGTGGTAATTTCCCTTGCTAGATTCCATACTCTCCTAGGTTGTGAAACCAAGGCTGTGATCACCAAAGCTATGGAAATCAAGGCAAATGGAAACCTGGCTCTGATACCACTTGTAGGATCGAAATTATGTCTAGAGGGGGGTGATTAGACTGCTTGACCAAATAAAAATCTAGCCTTTTCCATGCAAGTCTTGGCAGATTTTAGCAAATTAGCACAAGTCAAGCAATCAACCTACACATGCAAGTCTAAGAGTATAGCAGCGGAATGTAAATCATTGCATATGAAGGTAAAGGGAGGAGTTTGGAGGGAGCAAACGCAATGTAGACACGGAGATTTTTGGTCTGGTTCCGATAGGTGGTGCTATCGTACATCCACGTTGCTGGAGACTTCAACCCACAAAGGGTAACGGCTGAGCGAGTCCACGGAGGGCTCCACCCACGAAGAGTTCACGAAGAAGCATCCTTTTCTATCCCACCATGGCCATCGCCCATGAAGGACTTGCCTCACTTGGGTAGATCTTCACGAAGTAGGCGATCTCCTTGCCCTTACAAACTCCTTGGTTCAACTCCACAATCCTGACGGAGCCTCCCAAGTGACACCTAACCAATCTAGGAGACACCACTCTCCAAAAGGTAATAGATGGTGTGTTGATGATGAACTCCTTGCTCTTGTGCTTCAAATGATAGTCTCCCAACACTCAACTCTCTCTCGCAGATTTGGATTTGGTGGAAAGATGATTTGAGTGGAAAGCAACTTGGGGAAGGCTAGAGATCAAGATTCTTGTGGTTGGAATTGAATATCTTGGTCTCAACACATGAGTAGGTGGTTCTCTCTTAGAAAATGAATGGTAGAAGTGTAGGCACGTTCTGATAGCTCTCTCCACGTGTGGAGGAAGGGTGGAGGGGTATATATAGCCTCCACATAAAATCTAACCGTTACACACAATTCACCAAACTCAGTGGGACAAAATCATGAAACTCGGTCGGACCGATTCAGTTCAAAATGTGAATGTTAGGCTTTTCGGTGACCGACATGTCAACTCGGTGGGACCGATTTCATTAGGGTTATTGCATAACGTAATCTCGGTGAGACTGATCACATAAACTCGGTGAGACCGATTTCTGTAATAGGCAAACACAGAGTTGGTCAGGCAAACTCGGTGGGACCGATCGCTCATTTTGGTGAGACCGAAACATTACGAAAAGGAAATAGAGAGTTTTCATTGCGAACTTGGTGGGACCGATCGCTCATCTCGGTTAGAAAGAAATGTTACGAAGGGAAACAGAGAGTTTGCAATCCCATCTCGGTGAGACCGAGATCCCTATTGGTGAGACCGAACTGATTAGGGTTTCTATCTATGGCTATGTCAAGTGAACTCGGTGGTGCCGGATACATCAAATCGGTGTGGCCGAGTTTGACTTTTGATTTGGGACATATGTGGATGTGAGAAAGTGGTTGAGGGGTCTTGGAGGATATCACTAAGCATTTTGAGCAAGCAAGCCATTAAGCAACACGTCATCCCCTTTTAATAGTATTGGCTTTCCTATGGACTCAATGTGATCTTGGATCACTAAAATGAAAATGTAGAGTCTTGAGCTTTTTGTCAACATGTGTCCTTAGCATTTTGAGGGGTTCACATTCCTAGTCCATGCCATGCCAATCATTGAACTTTCTTAAATGATCATCCTGAAAAGCATTAGTTAAATGAGCTATATGTTGTTAGGAATTACCAAAACCACCCAAGGATAATGCACTTTCAGCGAGGCGAAGCGCGGACGGCGGCAGCGAGCGTGGATGCCCGGCTATAAAGCTGAGCTCCTCTGGCCGATCGAGGGCTGGGGATAGGAACAAGTAGTGAAACCTGGGTTCGGCCTTGCTGTGGGGACTGAACCTACTGATAGCAAGGCGTCTAACTGGCCTAGGGTGCGTGGCGAGGACGTGGGACAATACGTCCAGGCGTTGCTGCTCCCCGCTGCAGAACTCGTGCTCGACGATGAGGTCCAGGGGGTGGAATGCCATAGGGGTCGCCAGCGCCACAAGAGGACATTGGTCTGCATGCCAGATTTAATGGGGAGGTGGGATATGATGGTTACAAAAATCTCATTGGGAAGGCTGATGATGAAGTCCACGTTCGCCGGAGGCTCTTGTGCTTTGGGGTCGACTAGCCCCCCTTGTTGGCCGGCTCGTCCTCCATCTCGCAGTAGGCGGCGATCCTCGGCGGCTGTGCTTGTAGATGAGAATGGAGGACTGTTCTACATACCTTCCCGAGGGAGTTGAAACAAAAGTCCAAAGCCAGCATAAATTGAGCGCTCGTGGCTCGCTTCCCGGTATGGTGAGCGTGCGCGGTGGACTGCTCACAGTCGTCCTGTCTAATGAAACAACTGCCCTCGGTAGTAAATGGTTAGTTGAATGCCCATGGTTGGACCAATACGATAGTTTTCGATAGTAACGTGGTGGCTATTTGTTAAAAATTCCTAGGAAAAGCAATGTATAAAAAGGCGAAATGAACGCTGAATAATTTCATATGTTTACGACAGTTGCATGTTGCCTCTGTAAAATAAATCAAGGCGGGAAGATACAACGTATGTCGTTTCGCACACAGATCATGTGACCAAGTTCCCTCTCAGAACCATGAGGCTTCTTGATAGAAGCTCCATTTTGTATGAAAGAAAATATGGGTCAAAGCCGAGTGGAAAAGGGCAGCAATATCTAACTCCATCTTACAGAAGGTACACAAGCATGATGATTAATTGTTCATCAGGTTTACACAAAATCCAAATTGAACAAGACAATAAAAACTAACTCAACCAAAGTTTTCGGCAGTCACAATCAAATGGATCGGTCTGATCCATAAAATCAAGATCCTGGGCCAGAAAATCTACTGGTAGATGAAGACAAGTTGTTGTAAACAGAAACCGAGCACGTTCAGAAGCCCTTTTGTCCACCTGAAACTTCTTTTTATGCTGTTGAACGTGTCCATCCATAAGAAAGTTTTTGTTAAAAAACTTAATCCTCATGGACAATAGTACTTTCGCATTCAAGAGGAAGAATGTGACAAAGTTAGATTTTCCATGGTTGGATGCATATCCTTCCAGTGTTATTGTCCTCAAACGAATGTCATGAGAACTTTGAAAATCCCGGTGCTTCTTATGCCACCGATTGGATATACCTTTTTGTCCATGTCCTTTAGCCTAAATAGACATGAAGACTAAAAAAAGTTAATGTCTAAAAAATAGTATAGTTGAACGGTTAGATCTAGTAAAGTATATCAATGTGCTTGATATCATCACCTCTATATACAAACTCTCCACACATGGAAAGCATCGCACCAAGCCTATAATCATGTTCAGATCAAAACACCACATGCTGATATGTAAGGTCTTGACAGATTCCAGGACCATTAATAGGGTACCCATAGACAAACTCTTTATTGAGCATAGAACATAATATTAGTACCACAAGTGTACTTCAAGATTATATAAAACTTATGCGCACAAATGAAAAATGTAGCTTATGATTACAAAACTGTTGATGATATAAAACTTACACACACAAATGAAAAATGCAGCTTATGATTACAAAAGTATTGATGATAATATACAGTACCTGAATAAGTGTGGAGCGAACCACCATCTTGTATCCTTCAAACGAATCAGGAATTACACCTCACCAGTTTAGGCGCAGAGACCACAATTATTTGCGAAGGTGCATAACGATAATCAAGGAGCAGCCTTTGGAGTGAAGGGGCGTCTTTGATGATGAGCTCCTCTCCTTTAAAGCAAATTCCAATTCTTAAAAGGTGAGGAGACTTTATTTGGAGACAACGAATATGGATTTCTTTTCCAAAAACAAGCAGCTAGCGCTCCAGGGGGGCAGCATGAGTGGATGATGCTTTGCAGTGAGGCCTCTGATAGATCGACCACCACAAGCGCGAGTTTTTTTAGCAGTGGGAGTCGAAGCACTTGTACCAGATTGTCTAATAGATGACATGGGCCAGGGTGGCTGTGTGGAGAGAGGAGGAAAACCATGAGATGGACATTGGTGGTGAGGGCACAACTACAACGCTTCACTGGTGGAAAAAGTGCTAGCCACAACTTTCATTGAACGGCATTTTACATCCGCGCCAGCACTATTTTTTCCAAACAGTGCTGGCGTAGGCCAAATCCGTACGCCAGCTTTACAAGCATAGTTCTGGCGTTGATTGTTTTGTAAACGCCACAAATCTATTGGCTTATATACACTCACCATTTGAAAACCACTTGTGACGTTGGTTTTCTTTGCACGCCATAGTTATTTTGTTAGTGTCGGCGTTATTTTTCTTTGCACGCCATAGTATAAAATTATATTATGCTTCTTTGCCATATTTTTATCTGGCATGTGATTAGCTATGGCGTTGCCATTTTATCCAATGCCAGCAATGACCTAGTAAAATACCTAAGTCCACTGCTCGCTCTCATTTCACACCCCACCCAGCCCAGTCATAGCTAGACACAACTCCCGTTGGACCAAAGCTGCTGCTGTCCCCGTCGTCGCCGCCCTTCTCGCCGCGCCTCGCCGGCGCCAAGGTTAGATCCACTCCTCCGTTCGCGCGGACACGCCAAACGGCCGGAAATTGTAGTGATAATCGTCTGATTGCTATTGTGTCTCCCCTCCGTTGGAGGATCTGAGCAAGTTTAGTAGAAATTTATAGAATGTGTTATGTATATTCTTCAAAGTTATCATTTTTGTTTTCCTTACACATTTATGTATAGGTTGACTGGTATATGTAAATCAAATAGCTTTGCATACATAAGTTATTCTTATATATGATAGTATGTGTATGTATATAAGTCAGTTTACTATATCTTATTTATCAAAACAGATTCATATTTTTTTCTATTCTACTTAATTAACAAAATCATGTCTTTCCAACACATGCACTATTCACTATTAAAGTATCTGATTTTGTTTTGATATAGCTCACACCAAGTATTTGATAATGAAACTTCACAAATCATATCTTTTGAACACATGAACTATTTTACATTGCATATTATGTTGATCGTATATATACGCGATGTGTTTGTAGGTCATGGCCAATTCTCGAGACAACAACGAGTCGATGTGCGATGTGGACATGGCCAACAATGAATTCTTAAACACTTTTGAGTATGCCATCAAGAGCTTTCAAGATGAAAATGATGATCTAAAGGGGGATATTAAAGAGCTACGCAAGGATGATTTTTGGATCGTTCAGGAGACTAATCAGCTTAGGGATGAGAGGGATAAGCTCGTCAAGGATCAGGATAAACTGAAGGAGGATAGGAGACGCCTCAGGGGTGAGAGGATTGACCTGAAGATGTACATAGATCATTTCAGAAGAGAAGGAGAGGCGGATAGAAAGAAGCTGATGCATACTCCTTGCTGAAGATTAGTTTTTTAAGTAGCTAGCTAGCCCATCTTATTAGTTGATGATGATCGAGTAACTAGAGTACTTGAGTGAACTTTTGTGAAGTTTAATATCAACTTGTTGAGTTCATGAGCCTCTTTATGTAATGATTATCTATGAAGTAAGTATCTAGTGTTGATGAGTATATTGTGTTCAGTACAACTACTATCTATTAAGTAAGTAGCTAGTGTTGATGAGTAATTTTTTTATTACAAAAAAACCATTTGCTGGCGTTGGACGAGCAGGCATGCCAGAGTTATGATGAACTTAGTGCTGGCGCTGGACTGCTGATACACTAGCACGATGTAGGATACTGCTGACGTGTCCTCGAATGCCACCACTACATTTTAGCAATGGCGCCATATTAGTCACGTTGTGTGTGTACGCCAGCAAGGCTATTTTTGGCACGCCATAGCTAGGCTTTTTTCTACTAGTGCTTGGTGGAAAGCTATTTGCATAGTAATGGTAGAACTCAAGATGCTGGAGTTTTTTGAATTGACGGGATGTCAGCCAAGCGTCCACCGTGCAGGGTATGTGTAGCAGGCAGCATGCCAGGACGCATAGGCATTGAACGAAGCCCTGGTGGGAGGGGATGATAGCTCCGTGGAGTTCAAAATCATGAACGACAGATAGTCGGCGACAGTCGAGATTAAGAGGAGCGGCGCGCCACAGAGTGCGCCACCGAGATGCAATGACCTGTGTGCGGCAGCCATCCTTGGCGGGGAGAAGGAAGGTGATCTCCCCAAGGTTGGCGTCCGGCAGATTGCTGATGCGGTTCGCCTGAAATTCTACGGGTTCCTCGGATCCAGGGGCGTGGCCGCTTCTGCCTGCGCTGCCGGGTGCAGGATCTACAGCTGGCGGCGCTGCTGGCCGGAGCCTCATTTGTGTACATAGCAATCTAGAGAAAAAGGCAGAAACATACATGTAGGACATTCAAAATCAATTCTCAAGATCTGGAAGAAAAAAGGCACAAACATATATGTAGGACATTCAAAATCAATTCTCAAGATCTAGCTACGAATTATTAGCGCGCACGCTAACCCTAGTCTGATTATTAGCAAAAAAATCAAATCATTTGTACAGAACAAACAATTAATCACTAGCCATAGATACCATTGAAACAATCAATACACTACACGAATCTAATGAATCTTACTCTCATTTCATGGACTGGGTGAACATAACCAAGGATTTCCATTCCTAAGAAAGGGGGGACTAACCGTTTTTCCGTCAGGGTCGGAGTCATTACCTGAGTAGCTGTGCACCTCCGGCTCCGGCTGGGGAGGCACGACGACGGCGACGAAGTCAAGGTCGCGATGCTGCCCACGCAAGACCTTGTCAGCGGCGATAGCAACCTCTGCGCCCTGCTTCATGCATTGCGCGGGTGCTTCACCAACCTCGGCGTCGCCACTCCCTCCGATGGTGCGCTTCGGCAAAATCCTAATGCACACCATGCGGCGGTGATAACAGTGGACGGGGGGTGCGGCCGCCTATTATGACCGACGGATCAGGCACGCCATTAATATGGAGTGGTGGGAGCGAGGTGGGCGGCGGTCAAAGGGCTGGCTCGCCTCCCGGTGAGCCTACATAGCGGACTGCTGGCGTGCCTACCATCATTTCACACAGCTACTAGCACGCCCCATGGTGAGTGTGTAGCGAACACACGCATGCCTCGGCCTCTTGGTCTGCCTGCACGGCGGACTGCTAGCATGCATCTCATCAACTCACGCATGCTCGTACGGCACAGGGGACGCGTGGCGGCACATATTATATTGATTTTTCCTTTTTGATAATTAATTCTGCCGCTTTATTACTTAACTTAAGCACGACACGGACATTGTTCGGTTGGAATAAAGAGTCCGTTTACGATATTGGTTGATAATTACTGATAATTTCCTGTCTGTAAGAAGATTATATCAAAACTTGTCTCAAATTTGAAAAAAATATAATATCATAGTCTATTGGTGTCCATATGACACCACGATGAGTTTCATGAATTTCAACTTATTTTTGGATTTACTTGATTTTAAAATCAAGATTCTCGATGTTAGAAATTTCTTGCATGGGGACTAAACATGCACCCGGTGACACGTACACATATGATTTTGCAATCCATTTTCATGCACTATCACGGGTCTCATGTAGATGAAATTTGATTTTCTGCACATTAAATCCCTGGGAAATCAATCAGTGTATAAAACGGACAAATGTTATCTTTTTTTTCAATTTTTAACACTAAACTCCTTTGGTCGCATGGTCGCAGCAGAAAAAGTTTGACATGCATTTTGGGCTACATGCAAAGCGGTGGTCCGAGGACACTCACTCGCGTGTGACACTCTCTGTGGACCCACGAGATCGCCGTCCAGTACTATGACATTTGGTGGAGAGGTTAATTTGACCAACAAGGATGGTCTTTTTTTGGTTTTTGTTACGTATGATAGGAGTATATATATAGTACGCGTTGAAGAGGGTGGCCGGGGACAAGATATACTATGCGTCATATAGGACAGTTAATCGCATGAGATGCTTCCATCCGTGGGCCCACGAGGTTGTCCTCCATCACTTTGACCTAACAAGGAGGTTTCTTTTTGGGTTGTGTTGCGGCAGGAGTATATAGTACGTGTCAAAGAGGGGATGAGGGGGCCGGGCACAACACATACTACACACACGTCGTGAACGGTCTCACTCCGTGTGGGGACTTTTCGGTTTCTGAGGCAGGTGCCACAAAGAAGTTGTGCATATTGGGTATTAAAAACATCACCAACACAATATATTGTGCCACGTGCAGACGATGGTTGTCACTCATTCGCCTGTGACGCTTCCCTCCATGGGCCTGCAACGTCGTCGCCCATCTAATATATGGCACAACGAGAAAGGTAATTTGACGAAGAAGGAGGATTATTTTCGGGTAGTGTTACGGTACGTAGGAGTATATATTACGTGTCGAAGAGGGGAGGGGGGCTAGCATATATATACCGTGTGTCATGAACCTCGGTTCATGTGGTGGACTTAAAGGTTTCCGAGGCAGGTGCCACATAAAAGTTCTGCAAATATATTAGGTATTCAAACATCACAACCACACATCTCCATACATGTCTTTGGCCCACAAGCAAGTGATGGCCATTGGCCTCTAGCACTCACTCACGGGGTTATCGGCGAGATGCTTCGTCCATCTGTGCGTGCCCGCTTGGTTAATCACTTTGACCGACAGCGAGAGAGGCTAATTTGACTTATAATTAGTAGGGGATTAAATTTTGGTTCATCTGATACGGTACGGTACATGCATGTCATGATGTGAGAGATAACATAGTATACTTTGAGCGCATGTGTACGCACGAATCCCTCCCACCGGGTCGAAGTGGGGGGGGGGGGGCGAGCACGCGACGCGTAATGAACCAGATCTATGTGGGGACTATGCGATTTTCGACGCATGCATGTGCCACATGAAAATGTTGTGCTTTTGCTATTCAAACATATATGCATGCATCACGCATGTCCATACATATGATTGGGCACATTCATGCAGTGGTTGTCTTTGGACACTCTCCCTCGCTTGGTTATCATCGACGGCCTATATATTTGTGGGCCCGCATGGACGTCCATCACTTCGACTAACAACGCGAGAGAGGTTACCAGGGTGGATTCTTCTTCTCTTGGTTCACGTTACCGTATAGTTGTACGTCGATCATGGTGAGATTCGAGACCTTAGTTCGAGGGCTTGCATATACATAAACACTATTCTGATCACGGGATCAGAATATTATTCTGATCACAACATGAACTTCCTGATTTAGACGCTTGAACTTCCCTCGGTAGGAACCCGACCTTCGGGCTATCTTCGCAACTGTGTCTCCCCGCGCGAATTATTCTGGTTAGTCATGTTCTATATGATGTTAGTGTAATCTAGAAACGTTTTTTAGCAACTAAATACCCATTTTAAATAGGAATCTCGCTCGTTGGCGGATTTTTCTCTCGGGTCACGATGAAATTGCGTTTTTTGCAATTTTACTGTCTGAGTTGTTCGACCTGAACTTCTCCTAGTGTTGGATTGAACTTCCGCAAACATTGCCCAAATGGGGCTTGCGATATACCGTTGGAAAGCTATGGACACCAGTATCTTGACCCAATATAAATTTTTGGCAAAATGTAAGTGGTTTAAGAGCAGTTTTGAAAACCATTTTTTCTTCATACAAAAAATGTGAATCATATTTTCGATCGCATTTCTAAAATGTTTATCGGAACGAGGAAAATAATATGGCATTGGAAAGCTGCTGCAAAACAGCTCCTTCCACATGTTGAAAGTTTTCTCTAATTCCCTATGGATAAAGGGTAATTTTGGAAAATCATAAAATTTCGCAAACCGAACAGCCAAGTTCGTATTTTCGATGTCATTTCTCCAATTGAGGCAAATGATATAGCGTTGGAAAGCTTATGACATTGCGCTACTTTCTCATGTTAAAAGTTTTTTCTAATTTTGAACGATTTAAAAGTAATTTAGAAAACAATACAATTTCCATTGAGTTCGTATTTTTGAGCTAATTTTTTAACCGCAAGTCCGAATGCAGCAAAATGATATGGCGTTGGAAAGCTTGTGGAAATGCAAAACTTTTTGGTATATATTGTTTTCCCAATTCCTTACGGTTTAAGTCAATTTTGAAAATGGCTAAAAACGTATTTTCGCCGTAATTTCTACAAACTTTATCGGAATTGGGCAAAAAATATATTGTTGAAAAGCTACAAAAAATGTGAAACTTTTTCGTGTTGATGGTTTTCTCTGATTCCTAGCCGTTTTCAGGTAATTTCGAAAACGGCGAGATCATTCGTTCTGCCTCTATCGCGAAACGGATTCTTCAAAAATGCACCGCGTGAAGACCTTGAACTTCTTGGCATGTCTACTTGAACTTCACTCTGTTTTTTCACGTGCTTTTTTTCTCATAGCTCTGCATCCACTCAACGAAATTGAGTAAGTGATATACCGATGGAAAGCTGTTGTAAACATGCAACTTTCCCGTGTTGATCATTTTTTCATACTCGCGATGATTTTAAAAGTTTTTCATCTGAAATTCATTATGTATAGTAGGTGAACTTCCTTCTGTTTTCACGTTGAACTTCTGTGATGTGTTTTCGTTTGTAATTTTCTAATCCATTCGGTAGTGTTGCACAAATGATATTACTTTTGTACAAAACCTCTCTCACAATATATTTTTTAACTTTCTCCGACCAAGGACTTGAACTTATAAAAACAAAATGCCTTTTTATTCTTTTTAATACAAAATGCACACTGTGTACTACATGAACTTCTGGCAGTTATCAATCTGAACTTCTCTCGGTTATATGAAAATATCTGAGTTTTTTATGAATATTAACCTGAATTTCTTAATCCTTTTTTATGAATTCTGAAGCGCTCTATTTATAAAAGTTGAACTTCTTGTTATTTTATTTTTGAACTTCTTGTTTCCATTCTTTAATAACGAGGGAAATCTGAGTTTTCTATAATCATCGAACTTCTCCATCTTTTTAATATGGACTTCCTGGGTTTTTTTCTTAATCTTTTTTATGAAATTTTGAAGCGCTCTATTTCTTAAAAGTTGAACTTCTTGTTATTTAATTTTTAAACTTCTTATTTCCATTCTTTAATAATGAGGAAAATCTGAGTTTTCTATAATTATCGAACTTCTCCATCTTTTTAAATTGGACTTCCTGGTTTTATTTCTTTTAGTAATGGAAAAATCCTACTTTTTGATAGAAATCGAGCCGCTCCATTATTAAATTTTAACTTATAGGTTTATTTTAAGAGAGAAAATCTTTGTTATAAAATTGTTTGAGATGCTTTTTTAATGACCTTCTTTGGCTTTGTAACAAGTATTGAACCAGTTGCGCGAGACCAATGACATTAAAACTCAGATTTTACTGACGATTTTAAAAGTTTTCATCTGAAATTCACTCTATGTAGTAGTTGAACTTCCAACTGTTTTGACGTTGAACTTCTGTGACGTATTTTCGTTTGTAATTTTCTCATCCATTCGTCAGTATTACACAAATGATATTCGTTTTGTATAAACCTCTCTCACAATAATATTTTTAACTTTCTCCGACCGAGGCCCTAAACTTATAACAATAGAAAAACAAGACCTTGCCTTTTAATTCATTTTTCTCATATTAAACACATACCATGTAGTACATGAACTTCTTCCATTTTTATGATTTGAATTTTTTTCTTTTTGAAATCAAATTGCTCCCAAATAATAACTGAACTTCTTTGTGGATTGAGAGAATTATTTTAAAATGCAAAAAATAATTTCTTTTTTGTGCTTTTGAACATTGAAATACAAGGTGAACCTCTCTCATAAGAATTTTTGAACTTCCTCGCACAGAGCACTTGAACTTCTTTCAATAAACCTTTTAAGCTTTTATTTTTCTATACTTTTATTCTCACCTGAAATGCAATCCTTGCAGTACTTGAACTTCTCGTTGTTTTCACTATGAACTTGTGTCACATTTTTGTGCATACGTCAAAGTACACGCAATCGAAGGTCGGACGTCATTTTTTGCCATTTTAAAACATGTAATTGGAGGTCGGACGTCTCGCAATATAAATTCTGAACCATGCACGGAGGTGCACGTGAACTTCCTGCAACAAATCTGAGTTTTTTATTTACTTCGAACTTCTCAGTTATTTTAATTTCAACTTCTTAGTCATATTCTCGGAAAGGAGATATGTTTTTAAATAAGCATCAAACATTTTTTTTCGTAAATTGAACTTCATAGTTTTATTTTTTCTTAGAAACGGTAATAATTGGAATTTCACATATACATTGAACTACTCCTCTATTTTAATTTGAACATCGTCATTTTTATTCTTTAGTAACAAGGAAAAATCTGAGTTTTTTTAATAAATATCGAACTTCTCTATTTTTGTATTTTGGAGTTCTTTGTTTATTTCCTTGTAGTAATGGAAAAATCCTAGTTTTCTAATAAATATTGAACCGACCCGTTATTTAAATATGAACCTCTAGAGTTGTTTTGTAAGAAACGGTGAAAATCCTTTTTTATGAATTTTGTACTGCTATATTTAAAAAAATTGAAGTTCTTGTTTCCATTCCTTAATAATGAGGAAAATCTGAATTTTGTATAACTATCGAACTGCTCCATTTTTTCAATTTGAACTTCTAGGTTTTTTAATGGATAAAATCCTTTTTATATAAATTTGTGCTGAGATGCTTTGTTTTTTTCTTTTTGACCTTTTTGGGGCTTGTAATAAACATCGAAGCGCTCCGTTATTTAAATTTGAACTTCTAGTTTTTTAACAAATGAGGGACAATTTTTTATAAAATTTTGGAACTGCACTATTGTTTTTATTTGATCTTCTTAGGTTTTTAGGAAACATCGAACTTCTCCGTCATTTAAATTTGAACCTCTAGTTTTTTTCTAGAAATGGGGAAAATACCTTTTTTATATAATTTTTAACCATACTGCTTTTTTATTTGAACTTCTTGGTTTATTTCTAGTAACAAGGAAAATCCTACTTTTATTATAAATAAACGAACTGCTCCGCTATTTTAATTTGAACTTCTATTTTTTTAAACAGGTGTACATTTTTTTACTTTTTTCTTTATATTTTTGTTACTGTTTCACTTTATGTACATGATGTTTCAGAATAGAACCTTTTTCTAAAACCTTGGATTCACAAGGTTCACTTGTCAACTGATATTTTTTCTTGTGGTCAACTCTTTTTTTGGACACTAAAGGTGTGCTGTTTTTTCGAAAGCGGATTTTTTTAGACTATCAACAACAGAAACTATGAACTTCTCACCCGCGGAACGTATTTAGTACTCCCCACACACACAGCGGACACAACTCAAGTATATCTTTTTTTTAATTTGTGAATTCCTACAACTGGTACACACATTGAACCTTCACAAAGATAAGTCTGAATTTCCTCATTTTTACAAGGCACACTGGAACAGGAGCACACAAACACAACCCTGGGCAAATTGTTCTTGAGAATTTCCATCCATGAGCACATGGTGCTTGAGAAGGACACCGTATAGGCGAGGAGAAATTCAACTTCTCGTACACATGATCCATCTACAACTATCCCGTACAAAATTCATCGGTACAAGAGTAACAAAGTCGATGTCCACCGATATGTGGATTCGCCAGTCTAAAACAAAAAAATAAGCAGTGTTGAACATGGTTCCTGCTGTCTCTAACGAAATCTTCCTAGACTAAAAATACTTGGTGGACATCGACTGAAAATACTTGGTGGACATCGACTGAAAATACTTGGTGGACGTAGACAGAAAAATAAGCAGTGTTGAAAAATAAGCAGAGTAACCCGTACTTGATTGAAAAATGTTCGAACTGAAACATCTGTCGAACTTGAAACTGAACCTGTGTCACAGGGTGAGGAAGTGCTTTTTGATATGAAACGGGAGGTTGAGAAAGCAATGGGTTAAAGTAGAATGCTACGATAACATTCAGCCGTAGAATATGACTGAAAAGGAAACTCAAATTGAACTCCTCACTCGTATGTTGCTCTACTGGATCGTACATCCCTGTTTTTGCCACTTATGCACGGGCGGCTCCCCAGCTGCATATCTGCGAGAGGAATTGGCTGGCAGCAATGCGCACATGCTACAAGGGGAGCGGTGGCGTGCAGGCAGCGGAAGGTAGTGGCGTTGTTCGTCGACCTTCCTGGTCTGCATGCGTGGCCCCTGGCCTTTGCTGCTCTCCACCGCATGGGATGCGTCCTCGGTGCTGTCTCCAAGAGGTGGCTTCCCCAGTCACGACAGCTCGAGCCTGAGGGATATGACGCATGGCTAGGGGGAGAGTCCATCGCTGCAGCAGTAAGAGATGCCGTGAAGGTCGAAGACAGGTGCCGGAGAAGGTCGGCAAGATATGCCTATGCAGGTCATGCGTGTGGGATGCGACCCCATGGGCCTCACCTGATAGAAGGGGTGGAGTGATTGGGCGATGGAGAGAAGGGCGCAGTGGACGTCACCACTTCGGTCCAGTTTTTGAAGCAGTGGGGATGGAAGGCGGCGGGAGGTACGCTGGAGTTCGAGGGCGGCGGCGGGAGGCGCGCCTGAGCCGGGGGGCCCGGCGGCAGGAGGCGCGCCTGAGCCAGTGGGCCGGCCGCGGGAGGCGTGCTGGGTTGGGGCGGCGGGAGGCGAGCCGGGTTGGGGGCGGCGATGCGCCGGAGCCGGGGGCCCGACGGCGGGTGGTGTGTTGGAGGATTGGAGAGGTTGTGGGGGAAGGTGAGCGCAAAGTAGATAAGGTGGGTTCAGGTTCGGGAGGATCTCCTCGGCCCTATATAGGACGAGTGTGATCCAAATAGTCATTCTAATTCTGGGATTAGAATAGTGTTATATACATAAACACTATTCTGATCACGGGATTAGAATATTATTCTGATCACCTGAACTTTCTGAGTTACACGCCTGAACTTCCCTCTGTAGGAACCCGACCTTCGGGCTATCTTCGCAACCGTGTCTCCCCGCGCGAATTATTCTGGTTAGTCATGTTCTATATGACGTTAGTGTAATCTAGAGATGGTTTTTAGCAACTAAATGCCCGTTTTAAATAGAAATCTCGCCCGATGGCGGATTTTGCTCTCGGGTCGTGATGAAATTGTGTTTTTTACAATTTTACTGCCTGAGTTGTTCGACCTGAACTTCCCCGTGTGATAGGTTGAACTTCCGCCAACATTGCCCAAATGGGTCTTGCGATTTACCGTTGGAAAGCTATGGACACTAGTATCACGACCCAAGTTAATTTTTTGGCAAAATGTAAGCGGTTTAAGAGCAGTTTTGAAAACCGTTTTTTCTTCATACAAAAAACGTGAATCGTATTTTCAATCACATTTCTAAACGTTTTATCGGAATGAGGAAAATAATATGGCATTGGAAAGCTGCCGCAAAACCGCTCCTTCGACATGTTGAAAGTTTTCTCTATTCCCTATGGATAAAGAGTAATTTGGAAAATCGTAAAATTTCGTAAACCGAAGAGCCGAGTTTGTATTTTTAATGTAATTTCTAAACGGCTAATCCAGTTGAGGCAAATGATATGGCGTTGGAAAGCTTATGAAAATGCACTACTTTTTCATGCTGAAATTCTTTTTCTAATTTTGAACGCTTTAAAAGTAATTTAGAAAATGATACAAGTTCCACCGAGTTCGTATTTTTGAGCTAATTTTTTAACCGTACGTCTGAATGCAACAAATGATACGGCGTTGGAAAGCTTGAGGAAATGCGAAACTTTTGGTATATATTGTTTCTCTCAATTCCTCAATGTTTTAAGTCAATTTTGAAAATGGATAAAAACGTATTTTTGCCATAATTCTACAAGCTTTATCGGAATGGGGCAAATAATATACCGCTAAAAAGCTACGGAAAATGCGAAACTTTTTCATGTTGATGGTTTTCTCTGATTCCTAGCCGCTTTTAAGTAATTTCAAAAACAGCGAGATTATGCGTTCTGTCTTTATCGTGAAAGGAATTCTTCGAAAATGCACCGCGTGAAGAATATGAACTTCTCGGCATGTCTACTTGAACTTCACTCTGTTTTTCACGTGTTTGTTTTTGCTCATAGATCTCCATCCACTGCTCGTAGCTCTCCATCCATTCACTGGAATTGAGCAAGTGATATACCGATGGAAAACTACTGTAGACACGCAACTTTCCCGTATTGATCATTTTTTCATACTCGCGATGATTTTAAAAGTTTTTCATCTAAAATTCATTCAACGTAGTAGTTGAACTTCCTGTTGTTTTCACGTTGAACTTCTGTGACGTATTTTTGTTTGTAATTTTCTCATCCATTCTTTAGTGTTACACAAATGATATTCCTTTTGTACAAACCTCTCTCACAATATTTTTTTTAACTTTCTCCGACTGAGGACTTGAACTTACACAAATGATATTCCTGCCGTTTTGAAGTAAATTAGAAAATGGCGAGATCATGATTTCTGCGTTCATCGCGAACGGAAATGCACTGCGTGAAGTAGTTGAACTTCTGGGGCATGTCTGTTTGAACTTCACTCTGTTTTTGACGTGCTGTTTTTGCACTGCGTGAAGTAGTTGAACTTCTTGGGCATGTCTGTTTGAACTTCACTCTGTTTCACTTAACTGTATTTTTCTTATATGAAATACACACCATGTAGTATGCGAACTTCCGGTTGTTATCACTTTGAACTTCTCTCTGGTTTGAGAAAATTATTTTAAAACACAAAAAACAACATATTTTTTATGTATTTTGGACATCTAAATACATGGTGAACCTCTCTGACAAGAATTTTTTGAACTTTTCATCACCGAGCACTTGAACTTCTAGCAACCATTTTTCAGTTTATGAGTTGTTTTTAAAAGTGCAAAAACTGGCGTTGTGTTTTTTATTTTTTGAACATGTAAATCCTAAGTTTTAACAAACTCCGAACTTCTCTGTTATTTCAATTTGAACTTCACCTTTTTATATTTTGAGTAAAGAATTGTATTCGATTTTTATACGAAAAAATCGAGCATGGAAATACAAGGTGAACCTCTCTCGCAAGAATTTTTGAACTTCCCCGGACAGAGCACTTGAACTTCTTTCAATAAATCTTTTAAGCTTTTATTTTTCTATACTTTTTTTTCTCACCTGAAATGCATTCCTTGCAGTACTTGAACTTCTCGTTGTTTTCACTATGAACCTCTGTCACATTTTTTGTGTATACATCGAATTACACGCAATTGAAGGTTGGACGTCATTTTTTGCCTTTTTAAAACATGTAATTGGAGGTCGGATGTCCCGCAATATAAATTTTGAACCGCGCACGGAGGTGTACATGAACTTCTTGCAACAAATTTGAGTTTTTTATATGCTTCGAACTTCTCTGTTATTTTAATTTCAATTTCTTAGTCATATTCTTAGAAATGGTAAATATGTTTTTAAATAAGCATCAAACTTTTTTTGTAAATTACGTAGTTTTATTTTTCTTAAAAACGGTAATAATTTGAGTTTCCCATATACATCGAACTACTCCTCTATTTTAATTTGAACTTCGTCATGTTTATTCTTTAGTAACAAGGAAAATCTAAGTTTTTTATAAATAACAAACTTCTCTATTTTGTAATTTCGACTTCTTGGTTTATTTTTTTGCATTAAAATATCTTAGTTTTGTCATAAATATTGGACCTCCTCCACATTTTTTTAAATTTTGATTTATTTATAAAAACATAGACACAAACAGGAGAGACAATTATGTGTGCATAAAGTGGGTCGCAATTTCCAACTTTCCCTCGTGGAGCACTTGAACTTCTAGCAAGAAATGTTTTTCATTTTATGAGTTGGTTTTAAAAACGCGAAAATGGCATTGGTTTTTGTTTTTCTTTTCCGAACATGTAAATCTTAGGTTTTAATAAACTCCAATCTTCCATGTTATTTTAATTCGAACCTCACGTTGGTTTCACTTTCTATTAGCGGCTAGAATCCGAGTTTTTAATAAACATTGAACCGCTCCATTACTTTAATTTGAACTTCTAGGTTTCTTTTACAAATGGGGAAATCCATTTTCTAATTAAATTTTCTAAACTATTTCTTATTTTTTCGTTATTGATGTGTTGTATTTTGCTCGTAACTCCCAAACCACTTACCAGAGTTGAGCAAATGATATAGCGATGGAAAGCTGTTGAAAACATGCAACTTCCCCATGTTGATCATTTTTTCATACTCGCGACGGTTCAGAAGAATCTTTTGAATACATAAAAATGTGCTTTAAATGGTATACATGAAACTTTTAAACTGTTCATCGGAATGTAGCATATAATATACCGTTAGAAAGCTGATGAATAGGAGCAAATTTTTCATGTAGATGTTAATTCAAATCCGTTGCTGTTTGAGAGCAGTTTTGAAAATGAAAAAAAACAACGCCGTTTTTGCCTCTTTTTTTTCAACATGTAATCGAAGGACGGATGTCTCGCACTAGAAATTTTGAACTATGCCGGGGGGAGCACGTGAACTTCTTGCAACAAACCTTTTAGGATTTTAGTTTTTATTCATTTAATTCTCATCTGAAACACATTCCGTGTAGTAGTTGAACTTCCTGCTATTTTCAGTTTGAACTTCTGTCACGTATTTTTGTTCGTAATTTCTCACCCGTTCATCGGAGTTGCACAAATGATATATCGTGTCGATTACCTCTCTCACAAGAAGTTTTGAACTTTCCCGTGCCGAGTACCTGAACTTCTAGCAACGGAATTTTTATACTTTTAACTTTTTATTCTATTTTCTCATATGAAAACACACACCATGTAGTATGTGAACTTCCGGCAGTTACGAATTTGAACTTCTCTATGTTTCGCTTTAGTAACGAAAAAAATCTGATTTTTTTATAGACATCTAACCGCTCTAACTTTTTATTTCAACATTTTGTGTGTTTTTTATAAATGTGAAAATTGGAGTTTTTTCAGAAACATCAAACTTCTTCGTTATTTCGAATGAACTTATTAGTTTTATTCTTTAGTAACCAGAAAAAACCGAGTTTTCAAATAAATATAGAACTGCTCTCATTCTTAAAATTGAACTTCTTGGTTTTATTCTTCGGTGACGAGAAAAAACTTAGTTTTTTCTATGCATTGAACTACTTCAATTTTTAAAATTGAACTTCTCGGTTTTAATCTTCAGTATCGGGGAAAATCTGAGATTTTTATAAATATCATAAAACTTAATTTTTTTTAATCAGGATGGTGTCATTCATTAGTAACGGGAAAAGTACTAGTTATGTAATAAACTTGCTTTGAACGGTATATACAAAACTTTCAATCGATTTATTTGGAAATAGTAGGTGGACATTTTTATTAAACCAAATATATACCAAATGATAGAAGCTCTAATGTTCTTATAAACTTTTTTGAAGTGCTCCGTTATTTTAATTTGACCTTCTTGGGGTTTTTTTAACATGGAAAATATTTTTTGTGTTAAATATTTTGAGCTTCTTTCTTATTTTTTATTTGAATATTTTTGTTATCCTATTTCAATAATACGAAAATCAATGGGAGATTTTTTTTACACCCATAACATTTTATTTGAACCTTCCAATTTATTTAATTTGAACTTCAAGAGTTATCATTTTCTAGGTGACACTTCATTTTCTTCTTTGCTATATAAACATGGAAACACTATATTTTGTTAATTTGAACTTCTTGGTTTTACTTCTTTTATTAATGGGAAAACCCTACTTTTGTAATAGACATTGGACCTCTTCATTATTTATATTTGAACTTCTTCGTTTTATTTGTTTTAGGAATGGAGAAATCCTGATTTCCTAACAAATTTCTAACCGCTTCATTATTGAAAATTGAACTTCTAGTTGTTTGAGAACTGGAAAACATCATTTTTTAATTAAAAAAATTGAACCATTCCTTTCTTTTTAACTTGAACTTCTTTTGGTCTTTGTAATAAACATTAAACCGCTCTGTTATTTTTAATTTGAAGTTTTTTTGTTTTTGTAATAAACATCGAACCGCTCCGTTAGTTTTAATTTAAACTTCTATTTTTTAGAAACGGGGAAAGTACGTTTTTATAGTCATCAAACTTAATTTTTTATTTTTAAACATTAAAATATTCAATTTTAAATTTAATCTTGGTTTCTATTTTACAAACGGGGAATTTTTTTTAATAAACTTTGAACTACTCTATTTTTTAATTTAAACTTCTTGCTTTGTTTATAAACGTATGATACACACGTTGTTATTTCATTTTAATTTGATATTTTTTGAAGAACCAAAACAAGATGATACGCACTCAACCACATAGGCCGGTACACAGATAATTAAGTTATCTATTTTGTTCTTTTTTCAAACTAAAAAAATGAGCTTCTCGTCCGAACTTCACTGGAGATTTTTTCACTTGATTAATTTTGTGTGTGCAGTGTTCTGATTTTTGCAAACTTCCCCATTTCATGTCTCCAAACTATCTTTTTTAAATGTCCTTTGAACTATGTTTTTCCTAAATGCATGACCTGCTCGACAACACTCTTTGATATTGGGATTCTTGTATTTTTGAAACGTCTCTTTGTATAACTAGTTGGGTTTGGTAGTAACTCCCGTGAAATCAACACCCATTAGTAAAAAACCCTTTAGTTAAAATGTAGCGACCAGACCTCAAACAGTCTAGTCTCCGTGCATCAGTGTCATCCCTGGATCGGTAATGCTGACACGAACAGTACTTCGAAGGATTTATAACAGAGTAGCAATCACACACTTATTACATCGAATAGTTCAAGAGAACTCAAGACAAATAAATATGGCTTAAGGCCATCTAAATACGATAACAGCGGAAGGCTTGGAAGATAAAGTGAGTCCATCAACTCCAACGGCATCACTGAGTATAAGACCACGACCTAAGGCTCCTTACTCGTCGTCTCAAAAGTCTGCAACATGATACGTTGCAGCCCGAAAACGGGTCAGCATATGGAATATGCTGGCAATGTAACACATAGAGAGTAATGAGCAGAATAATGCTATCACTACATGCATATTTGGCTGGTGGAAAGCTCTACGGTTACAGTTTTGCGAAAAGCCAATTTTTCCCTACCACAAAGGAATAAATTTTATTTAACTATCATGGTGGTTGCTAAACATTGAGAAGGTACCTCCAACTCAATCCCAATTAAGAACGTGATTAACCCAATCAAATTAAATTAAGTAACATGATGATGAGATTCACATGATAATCCAAGAACTAGATACTCAAGATTGTCCATAACCGGGGACACGGCTAACCATGATTAGATTGTACACTCTGCAGAGGTTTGCGCACTTTTCCCCACAAGACTCGATCGCCTCCGCTTGATTTCTCGCACTACATGGTGTTTGAGACATGGATGACCGAGACACAGTCTTTCAGAAACACTACTCTTTACTCCGGGTGGACAGTTACACCTACTTTCCCCTACATCTGCTAGCCCACCTCTTCAAGAGGTCATGTAACCTACTCAACTATGCTAGAGCCCATAATAGCTTGTGGCTGCACACGGAAGTTTCTAGCATGAATAATCTCATGATCCCTTTGAGTCTGGGTGGCGGTCCATAGGATGATCACACGGGTACTCCGGGATATCCAAAAATACAGGCAACACTGGGTTCTCCAGGTGCCTCAATCCACCCAGATGTTTATTTAAGTAGCCACCTTAAGTTGAACCATTAATTAACAATCTCACATCTGTCATGGAAATTCACTCAAACCCAATCCACGTCTACGAGCATAGCATAGCAATATAAGCAAACGTAGAAGTAACTCCCAAGGGTTTGATAATAAACATGGCAATAGGTACTACCTCTTCTACTTCTCAAAACCCACATATTAATCAGATCCTAATCATGCAATTGTTTGAGGATTGATCTAATGCAATAAAACTGGGTGGTAAAGAGGTGTGATCAAAGTGTTACTTGCCTTGCTGATGATCCGTGAAACCTAGAGACTCGTAGTAGCACGCTTCGCACTCCGGGTACTCTATCGCAAATAAACAATACATACATAAGCAATCAAGCAAGGGTGCATGGGTAAAACTCGAAATAAGAGATCTAACGAGAAAGTTCAACTTAAGAACTCCGGTTTGCAAAAAGAACCAAATCGAACGAAGCAACGAAACTCAAACGGCGAAAGAAACAAGCTTCGTTTACTAATCTGGACCTAAGTCAAATTTTACAGTAGCAAAAACTTGTTTGAGTTGATTAAACGGAAAGAGGGTTTCGAGACGAAACTCTAGGCGCTTGAATCGCCTGATTCCGATAAACGAGCGAAAAGTTATACTAAAACGAAAAACAGATCGGAAATCGTGATCAGAAATAATCGCGGAAAATCCGAGAAAAAGAAAAACTGACGAACAGGATAACGAACGAACGTTCGCTGTCTGCGAAAAAAACGAGAACCTTTCGTTAAAACGAACGAACGAACGAGTGTTCGCTAAATAAACTAAACCGAAAAAACAACAGATCTAGGGTTTTTTATAAAACCGAACGAAAAACCGGACGGGAAAAACCGAACGGTTTTCTCGAGGAAAACCGCCGGCGGCGGGGCGGCGGCTACCTCCGGTGAGGGGCGGCGGGGCGGCTCCGGCGGGCGGCGGGGTCGGCGGCGGGGCTCCGGCGTCGGGCGGC
The DNA here is from genome assembly GCF_018294505.1 of Triticum aestivum. NCBI lineage: Eukaryota > Viridiplantae > Streptophyta > Magnoliopsida > Poales > Poaceae > Triticum > Triticum aestivum. Next base: position 169,611,597 of record NC_057808.1, on the reverse strand, counting down.
GGCGGCTCGGGCGACGGAGGCGGGCGGCGGCGGCGGCGGATCGGGCTTAGGGTTAGTGTTTCAGCGGCTTGGGCTATCAGGGCCGGGGCGGCGGCTTATAAAGGCCTGGCCAGGCGGAGTCCTGGCCGAACACGGCCCAAAGTCGGTTTCACGATTTTTTTTAATAATTTCGCGCAGAAAAACAAATAAAAGAAATACTAAACGGACTACAAAAATCCTGAAATAAATTATCACCGACTTCTAAAATCAAGCCGGACAAGATGAACATTTATTTGGGGCCTAAATGCAATTTTGAAAAACGCGTATTTTCCTAATTCAAATAAAATCAAATAAAATAAAATATTTATTTTTAATATTTTTCCTCCAATATTTCATTATTTGTGGAGAAGTCATTTTATCCCCTCTCATATATTTTGATATGAAATATTTTCGGAGAGAAAAATAATAAAAACAAATGATCCTATTTTCAAAATTTGAGAAAACCCAAATATGGAAATAACGAAATCCCCAACTCTCTCCGTGGGTCCTTGAGTTGCGTGGAATTTCTAGGATCGCAAATCAAAATGCAATAAAGTATGATATGCATGATGATCTAATGTATAACATTCCAAATTGAAAATTTGGGATTATACAAACCTACCCCCTTAAGATGAATCTCGCCCTCGAGATTCGGGTTGGCTAGAAAATAGGTGAGAGTGGTCCTTCCGTAGATCTTCCTCTCGCTCCCAGGTGACTTCCTCCTCGGTATGGTGACTCCACTGAACTTTGCAAAACTTGATAACCTTGCTGCGGGTGACTCGGCTGGCAAACTCAAGAATCTTAACTGGTTTCTCCTCGTAGATCAAATCACTATCCAACTGAATCACTTCCAGTGGAACTGTATCTCTCAGTGGTATCTCAGCCATCTCCGCGTGGCACTTCTTCAACTGGGATACATGGAACACATCGTGAACTCCTGACAATCCTTCGGGCAATTTCAACTTGTAAGCAACTTCTCCCATACGCTCCAAAACTTTGTATGGTCCTACAAAACGTGGTGCTAACTTTCCCTTAACTCCAAAGCGCTTCACTCCTCGAAGTGGTGATACTCAAAGATAAACTTTGCCGACTTCGTAACTGTCTCCTTGTGTTTAGAATCCGCATAACTCTTCTGCCTGGACTGGGCTACCTTGAGCCTATCGCGAATCAACTTCACCTTCTGTTCAGACTCTTTAATCAAATCTGGTCCAAACAACTGGCGGTCTCCAACTTCGTCCCACAACAACGGTGTCCTGCACCTCCTTCCGTACAGAGCTTCGAAAGGGGCCATCTTCAAACTGGATTGGTAGCTATTGTTGTAAGAAAACTCTGCATATGGCAAATTGTCGTCCCAACTAGATCCATAATCTAGCGCACAAGCTCTCAGCATGTCCTCCAAAATCTGATTGACTCTCTCGGTCTGTCCGTCTGTCTGTGGATGAAAAGCGGTACTGAACTCTAGCCTGGTACCCAAAGTTTCGTGCAACTGATTCCAAAACTTTGAGGTAAACTGGGTTCCTCTATCTGATACAATGGTCCTCGGAACTCCATGCAGACATACGATCCTGGTCATGTATATCTTTGCCAACTTAGCACTGGTATAAGTGGTCTTTACTGGGATGAAGTGTGCTACCTTCGTCAAACGATCGACTACAACCCATATCGAGTCATAGCCTGAACGAGTCCTGGGCAATCCCGTGATAAAATCCATGCCTAGCTTATCCCACTTCCATTCGGGTATCGGCAATGGTTGTAGCAATCCTGCTGGCTTCTGATGCTCTGCCTTCACTCTCTGACATACATCACAAACAGCCACATACTCTGCAATATCCTTCTTCATTCCGGTCCACCAGAAACTGTCCTTTAAATCCAGGTACATCTTGGTGTTTCCTGGGTGAATTGAATATGGTGAATCATGGGCCTCTTGCAGAATCAACTTCCTGATCTCCGGATCATTGGGCACATAAACGCGGTCCTCAAACCATAAGGTGTCGTGCTCGTCCTCACGAAATCCCTTGGCTTTTCCTTTACTCAACCTTTCCTTTATCTCAGCAATCTCCTTGTCTGTCTTCTGAGCTTCTCTGATCTTATCCATCAAAGTAGACTGAATCTCCAATGCTGCTACAAAGCCTCTTGGAACAATTTCCAAACATAGTTCACGAAGATTCTCGGCTAACTCCTTGGGTAACTCTCCGGTCATGAGCGTGTTGACATGGCTCTTGCGGCTCAACGCATCAGCTACTACGTTAGCCTTCCCTGGGTGATAATGCAATCTCATATCATAATCCTTAATGAGCTCCAACCATCTCCTTTGCCTGAGATTCAACTCCTTCTGCGTGAAAATGTACTTCAAACTCTTGTGATCCGTGTACACCTCACAATGGTTTCCGATGAGAAAATGTCTCCATGTCTTCAACGCATGCACTACGGCTGCTAACTCCAAATCATGTGTAGCATAATTCAACTCATGGGGTTTAAGTTGTCGTGAGGCATACGAAACAACTCTTCCCTCCTGCATTAGCACTGCTCCAAGTCCTCGACGAGAAGCGTCGCAATATACTTCATAATCCTTGCGTTGATCTGGCAGAATCAACACTGGCGATGTAACCAAACGTTTCTTCAACTCCTGGAAACTAGCCTCACATTCCTCAGTCCAATTGAATTTGGTGTCCTTCTTCAACAACTCGGTCATAGGTTTTGCAATCTTTGAGAAATTCTCAATGAATCTCCGGTAGTATCCTGCGAGTCCAAGAAAACTCCGGATCTCTCCAACTGTCGTGGGTGCTTCCCAATTTGTCACAGTGTTAACCTTGGTGGGATCTACTGCTATTCCTTCTCCGGATATAACATGTCCAAGGAATCCAACTTCCTTTAACCAAAACTCGCACTTGCTGAACTTGGCATATAACTGATGTTCTCTGAGCTTTCCAAGTACTAAACGCAAATGCTCCTTATGCTCTTCTTCATTCTTCGAATAGACCAGAATATCATCAATGAACACTACGACGAACTTATCCAAAAACTCCATAAACACTTTGTTCATCATGTTCATGAAATAGGCAGGTGCGTTAGTCAGGCCAAATGACATAACGGTGTACTCATATAGCCCATACCTTGTGGTAAAAGCTGTCTTGGGTATATCCTGCTCTCGAATCTTCAACTGGTGGTATCCTGACCGCAAATCAATCTTGGAAAATACTTTAGCTCCTTGTAGTCGGTCAAACAGATCATTGATCATCGGCAGTGGGTACTTGTTCTTGATTGTTACTTCATTCAAACCACGATAATCAACAACCATCCTCAACGATCCATCTTTCTTCTCTACTAGAAGTACGGGTGATCCCCAAGGTGACGAACTTGGGCGAATATATCCTTTATCCAGTAACTCCTTAATCTGCTTCTTAATTTCTTCCAAATCCTTAGCGGGCATCCTGTACGGTCTCTTAGATATTGGCCCTGTGCCTGGCAAAAGCTCAATCAAAAACTCAATGTCTCTATCCGGTGGCATGCCTGGCAACTCCTCTGGAAATACGTCAGGGAAATCCTTCACCACTGGTACTTCCTCCTGTACAACTCCTGATAAGGAATTTACTTGAGTCCTCTTCGGCACATGCCGGGATACATACTTAATCCTTCTTCCTTCTGGGGTAGTAAGCAAGATCGTCTTACTGGCGCAATCGATGTTTCCTCCATACATCGATAGCCAATCCATTCCCAAAATCACATCCAAACCTTGCGACTCCAAAACTATTAGGTCTGAGGGGAAAACATGCCTACCTATGGCCAATGGCAACTGAAAACATCCTTGGCTTGCCATATACTCTGCTCCTGGCGAGGTTACTAACATAGGTGTTCTAAGAACTTTGGTGGGCAACTTAAACTTATCCACAAATCCCCTTGATATGTATGAATGCGATGCACCAGTATCGAAAAGAATGATTGCAGTAAATGACTTAACCAAAAACTTACCTATTACTGCATCGGGCTGTGCTTCAACCTCCTCCACGTTAACGTGGTTCACCTGTCCCTTGTTGAAAGGGTTCGGCTTCTTCCCCGAGCTTCCATTGCCATTTCCATTCTTTGCTTCCGGACAATCAGTGGCATAATGTCCAGTCTTCTGGCACTTGAAACAAGTAACGTGGCTTAGATCCCTCTTGGCTGGGGTTGATGGGTTGGTACGATTCTGTCCGTTGCTTCCTCCGTTCCCATTGCCATTCTTGGGGCCACTATGATTGTGCGAGCTCCCTCCATTGTGATTGTGACCTCCATGGTTATGCTGAAGGTGTCCTCCCGAGTTCGGGGTAAAACGAGGCTTCTGATGAGCTCCTGTACTGTACTTTCCTTGTCCATACTTCCTCTTACGGCTCTCAATCTGCTGCTGCTTCCCTTCAATCATGAGAGCTCTGTCTACCAACTCCTGGTAGTTGTTAAAAGTTGCCACCATCAACTGCATGCTCAGCTCATCATTCAGTCCTTCCAGAAACTTCTCCTGCTTAGCTGCATCCGTAGCAACGTCATCTGGGGCATAACGTGCTAACTTACTAAAATCCTCCACATACTGGCCAACGGTACGTCCTCCTTGGCGTAAGTTGCGAAACTCACGCTTCTTCATGGCCATAATTCCTGCTGAAACATGGGCAGTACGGAAAGCTTGCTGAAACTAGTCCCATGTGACAGTGTCAATGGGGTGAGTGGCTGTGTAATTCTCCCACCATGATGTTGTGGGTCCATCAAGCTGATGTGCGGCAAAACGCACTCTCTCCGCATCTGTGCATCCTGCAGTGGTCAGCTCCCTTCCAACCTTGCGGAGCCAATCATCTGCCACAATTGGCTCGGTGCTACTGGAGAACACCGGCGGATTCAGCCTAAGAAAACGGGCTAAGTGATCAACAGGTGGTGGTGGGTTGTTGTTGTTGCCTTGGTTCTGAACAAGCACTTGCATCAGGGCATTCTGTTGCTGAATCAACTGAGTGATCTCCGGTGGGAAAACAAATCCGGTGTCGCGTCTCGGAGGCATCTGATGGGTTTAGAAAAGATGAGAAAATAGAATAGAATGAGGTCTAGAGGGAAAACACTACCCATATGCACATGAGACAAACACAATCATATCACTTCAATCAATTCACACAAGGCATACAATCGATCTAACTATCGTTACAAAGTGCTTGGACTATACTATATATATGGTGGAATACTACTACTAATTTGGTGGTCTACTAGAAAAATTGCTCAGTCGAAGACTCCATGATATCTGCTCCGGCTTCATCCTCCAAATCATCATCACTGGGGTCCGAGTCGGTGTCGTCGATGATGATGTAATTCTCCGGGCAAGTAGAATCGTCGTCATCTCCTCCTGGTGCTGGGTCTCCCATGAAAACTTCTAGCTTCTTTGTCAGGTCGCCATTCTTCTCTACTAGTGCGACGATTTCCTCCATATAATCCTCGCGTGTAGCCTTGAGTTCTTCCTCCAGTTCCATGATCCTAGTCTTTGCCTTCTTCAGATCTATCATGTCTGCGCACATCTGGTTCTCCTGGCGACGAATGTGCTGGTTTAACTCCTGGATGAAAGCTGCAATAGATCTATCCTTCCTGGTGCTGATCATCTCCCATTGCTCGTCTCGGCGCCCACAAATCTGATAGATAGTATCCTTGAGATTATTGTGGTACACTTCTCCAATGCGTCCCATGGTGATGTGGGCTGCCATGCTCTTTCCTAGACTCCAGGTTGGTGCATCAAAGGAAAACTCTATGGGCTCAGTGACTGGCGTGAACGTCCTTCCTGGAACTTGAACTTGAATCATCCAGCGCTCCTCTTCTGGTAGTGTGGCGTTGTAGGTCCCGGTGAAGCTTGGTATTCCGATGTTCAGGTACTTAGTAACTTCCTTCAAGTGTCGTCCAAAAGGTGTATCCTCATCTGGTTGCGCGAACTTGTTCCTTGCATCCGCCATCCTAAAAGAGTGGAAGAAAGGAGAGGAGTCAGAAATGAGAAGAGAGTAGTGATCTAGGGCTTTAGCTTAGTGGTCGTGTCCTACAGTCAGCGTGTGCTCTGATACCATCTCTGTAGCGACCAGACCTCAAACAGTCTAGTCTCCGTGCATCAGTGTCATCCCTGGATCGGTAATGCTGACACGCACAGTACTTTGAAGGATTTATAACAGAGTAGCAATCACACACTTATTACATCGAATAGTTCAAGAGAACTCAATACAAATAAATATGGCTTAAGGCCATCTAAATACGATAACAGCGGAAGGCTTGGAAGATAAAGTGAGTCCATCAACTCCAACGGCATCACTGAGTATAAGACCACGACCTAAGGCTCCTTACTCGTCGTCTGAAAAGTCTGCAACATGATACGTTGCAGCCCGAAAACGGGTCAGCACATGGAATATGCTGGCAATGTAACACATAGAGAGTAATGAACAGAATAATGCTATCACTACATGCATATTTGGCTGGTGGAAAGCTCTATGGTTACAGTTTTGCGAAAAGCCAATTTTTCCCTACCACAAAGGAATAAATTTTATTTAACTATCATGGTGGTTGTTAAACATTGAGAAGGTACCTCCAACTCAATCCCAATTAAGAACGTGATTAACCCAATCAAATTAAATTAAGTAACATGATGATGAGATTCACATGATAATCCAAGAACTAGATACTCAAGATTGTCCATAACCGGGGACACGGCTAACCATGATTAGATTGTACACTCTGCAGAGGTTTGCGCACTTTTCCCCACAAGACTCGATCGCCTCCGCTTGATTTCTCGCACTACATGGTGTTTGAGAAACGGATGACCGAGACACAGTCTTTCAGAAACACTACTCTTTACTCCGGGTGGACAGTTACACCTACTTTCCCCTACATCTGCTAGCCCACCTCTTCAAGAGGTCATGTAACCTACTCAACTATGCTAGAGCCCATAATAGCTTGTGGCTGCACACGGAAGTTTCTAGCATGAATAATCTCATGATCCCTTTGAGCCTGGGTGGCGGTCCATAGGATGATCACACGGGTACTCCGGGATATCCAAAAATACAGGCAACACTGGGTTCTCCAGGTGCCTCAATCCACCCAGATGTTTATTTAAGTAGCCACCTTAAGTTGAACCATTAATTAACAATCTCACATCTGTCATGGAAAATTCACTCAAACCCAATCCACGTCTACGAGCATAGCATAGCAATATAAGCAAACGTAGAAGTAACTCCCAAGGGTTTGATAATAAACATGGCAATAGGTACTACCTCTTCTACTTCCCAAAACCCACATATTAATCAGATCCTAATCATGCAATTGTTTGAGGATTGATCTAATGCAATAAAACTGGGTGGTAAAGAGGTATGATCAAAGTGTTACTTGCCTTGCTGATGATCCGTGAAACCTAGAGACTCGTAGTAGCACGCTTCGCACTCCGGGTACTCTATCGCAAATAAACAATACATACATAAGCAATCAAGCAAGGGTGCATGGGTAAAACTCGAAATAAGAGATCTAACGAGAAAGTTCAACTTAAGAACTCCGGTTTGCAAAAAGAACCAAATCGAACGAAGCAACGAACCTCAAACAGCGAAAGAAACAAGCTTCGTTTACTAATCTGGACCTAAGTAAAATTTTACAATAGCAAAAACTTGTTTGAGTTGGTTAAATGGAAAGAGGGTTTCGAGACGAAACTCTAGGCGCTTCAATCGCCTGATTCCGATAAACGAGCAAAAAGTTATACTAAAACAAAAACAGATCGGAAATCACGATCAGAAATAATTGCGGAAAATCCGAGAAAAAGAAAAACTGACGAACAGGCTAACGAACGAACGTTCGCTGTCTGCAAAAAAAACGAAAACCGTTCGTTAAAACGAACGAACGAATGAGTGTTCGCTAAATAAACTAAACCAAAAAAACAGATCTAGGTTTTTTTTATAAAACCGAACGAAAAACCGGACGGGAAAAACCGAACGGTTTTCTCGAGGAAAACCGCCGGCGGCGGGGCGGCGGCTACCTCCGGCGAGGGGCGGCGGGGCTTCTCCGGCGGGCGGCGGGGTCGGCGGCGGCGAAGGCTCGGGCGACGGCGGCGGGCGGGCGGCGGCGGTGGATCGGGCTTAGGGTTAGGGTTTCAGCGGCTTGGGCTATCGGGGTCGGGGCGGCGGCTTATAAAGGCCTGGCCAGGCGGTGTCCTGGCCGAGCATGGCCCAAAGTCGGTTTCGCTATTTTTTTAAATAATTTCGCGCAGGAAAATAAATAAAAGAAATACTAAACGGACTCCAAAAATCCTGAAATAAATTTTCCCCGACTTCTAAAATCAAGCCAGACAAGATGAACATTTATTTGGGGCCTAAATGCAATTTTGGAAAACGCGTATTTTTCCTAATTCAAATAAAATCCAAATAAAATCAAATATTTATTTTTAATATTTTTCCTCCAATATTTCATTACTTGTGGAGAAGTCATTTTATCCCCTCTCAGATATTTTGATATGAAATATTTTTGGAGAGAAAAATAATAAAAACAAATGATCCCATTTTCAAAATTTGAGAAACCCCAAATATGAAAATAATGAAATCCCCAACTCTCTCCGTGGGTCCTTGAGTTGCGTGGAATTTCTAGGATCACAAATCAAAATGCAATAAAGTATGATATGCGTGATGATCTAATGTATAACATTCCAAATATACAAACCTACCCCCCTTAAGATGAATCTCGCCCTCGAGATTCGGGTTGGCTAGAAAATAGGTGAGAGTGGTCCTTCCGTAGTTCTTCCTCTCGCTCCCAGGTGGCTTCCTCCTCGGTATGGTGACTCCACTGAACTTTGCAAAACTAGATAACCTTGCTGCGGGTGACTCGGCTGGCAAACTCAAGAATCTTAACTGGTTTCTCCACGTAGGTCAAATCACTATCCAACTGAATCGCTTCTAGTGGCACTGTATCTCTCAGTGGTATCTCAGCCATCTCCGTGTGGCACTTCTTCAACTGGGATACGTGGAACACATCGTGAACTCCTGACAATCCTTCGGGCAATTTCAACTTGTAAGCAACTTCTCCCATACGCTCCAAAACTTTGTATGGTCCTACAAAACGTGGCGCTAACTTTCCCTTAACTCCAAAGCGCTTCACTCCTCGAAGTGGTGATACTCGAAGATAAACTCTGTCTCCGACTTCGTAAACTGTCCCCTTGTGTTTAGAATCCGCATAACTCTTCTACCTGGACTGGGCTACCTTGAGCCTATCGCGAATCAACTTCACCTTCTGTTCAGACTCTTTAATCAAATCTAGTCCAAACAACTGGCGGTCTCCAACTTTGTCCCACAACAACGGTGTCCTGCACCTCCTTCCGTATAGAGCTTCGAAAGGGGCCATCTTCAAACTGGATTGGTAGCTATTGTTGTAAGAAAACTCTGCATATGGCTAATTGCCGTCCCAACTAGATCCATAATCTAGCGCATAAGCTCTCAGCATGTCCTCCAAAATCTGATTGACTCTCTGGGTCTCTTCGTCTGTCTGTGGATGAAAAGTGGTACTGAACTCTAGCCTGGTACCCAAAGTTTCGTGCAACTGATTCCAAAACTTTGAGGTAAACTGGGTTCCTCTATCTGATAAGATGGTCCTCGGAACTCCATGCAGACATACGATCCTGGTCATGTATATCTTTGCCAACTTAGCACTGGTATAAGTGGTCTTTACTGGATGAAGTGTGCTACCTTCGTCAAACGATCGACTACAACCCATATCGAGTCATAGCCTGAACGAGTCCTGGGCAATCCCATGATAAAATCCATGCCTAGCTTATCCCACTTCCATTCGGGTATCGGCAATGGTTGTAGCAATCCTGCTAGCTTCTGAAGCTCTGCCTTCACTCTCTGACATACATCACAAACAGCCACATACTCTGCAATATCCTTCTTCATTCCGGTCCACCAGAAACTGTCCTTCAAATCCAAATACATCTTGGTATTTCCTGGGTGAATCGAATACGGTGAATCATGGGCCTCTTGCAGAATCAACTTCCTGATCTTTGGATCATTGGGCACATAAGCGCGGTCCTCAAACCATAATGTGTCGTGCTCGTCCTCACGAAATCCCTTGGCTTTTCCTTTAATCAACCTTTCCTTAATCTCAGCATTCTCCTTGTCTGTCTTCTGAGCTTCTCTGATCTTATCCATCAAAGTAGACTGAATCTCCAATGCTGCTACAAAGCCTCTTGGAACAATTTCCAAACATAGTTCACGAAGATTCTCGGCTAACTCCTTGGGTAAATCTCCGGTCATGAGCGTGTTGACATGGCTCTTGCGGCTCAACGCATCAGCTACTACGTTAGCCTTCCCTGGGTGATAATGCAATCTCATATCATAATCCTTAATGAGCTCCAACCATCTCCTTTGCGTGAGATTCAACTCCTTCTGTGTGAAAATGTACTTCAAACTCTTGTGATCCGTGTACACCTCACAATGGTTTCCGATGAGAAAATGTCTCCATGTCTTCAACGCATGCACTACGGCTGCTAACTCCAAATCATGTGTAGCATAATTCAACTCATGGGGTTTAAGTTGTCGTGAGGCATACGGAACAACTCTTCCCTCCTGCATTAGCACTGCTCCAAGTCCTCGACGAGAAGCGTCGCAATATACTTCATAATCCTTGTGTTGATCTGGCAGAATCAACACTGGCGATGTAACCAAACATTTCTTCAACTCCTGGAAACTAGCCTCACATTCCTCAGTCCAATTGAATTTGGTGTCCTTCTTCAACAACTCAGTCATAGGTTTTGCAATCTTTGAGAAATTCTCAATGAATCTCCGGTAGTATCCTGCGAGTCCAAGAAAACTCCGGATCTCTCCAACTGTCGTGGGTGCTTCGCAATTTGTCACAGTGTTAACCTTGGTGGGATCTACTGCTATTCCTTCTCTGGATATAACATGTCCAAGGAATCCAACTTCCTTTAACCAAAACTCGCACTTGCTGAACTTGGCATATAACTGATGTTCTCTGAGCTTTCCAAGTACTAAACGCAAATGCTCCTTATTCTCTTCTTCATTCTTCGAATAGACCAGAATATCATCAATGAACACTACGACGAACTTATCCAAAAACTCCATAAACACTTTGTTCATCATGTTCATGAAATAGGCAGGTGCGTTAGTCAGGCCAAATGACATAATGGTGTACTCATATAGCCCATACCTTGTGGTAAAAGCTGTCTTGGGTATATCCTGCTCTCGAATCTTAAACTGGTGGTATCCTGACCGCAAATCAATCTTGGAAAATACTTTAGCTCCTTGTAGTCGGTCAAACAGATCATTGATCATCGGCAGTGGGTACTTGTTCTTGATTGTTACTTCATTGAAACCACGATAATCAACAACCATCCTCAACGATCCATCTTTCTTCTCTACTAGAAGTACGGGTGATCCCCAAGGTGACGAACTTGGGCGAATATATCCTTTATCCAGTAACTCCTTAATCTGCTTTTTAATTTCTTCCAAATCCTTAGCGGGCATCCTGTACGGTCTCTTAGATATTGGCCCTGTGCCTGGCAAAAGCTCAATCAAAAACTCAATGTCTCTATCCGGTGGCATGCCTGGCAACTCCTCTGGAAATACGTCAGGGAAATCCTTCACCACCGGTACTTCCTCCCGTACAACTCCTGATAAGGAATTTACTTGACTCCTCTTCGGCACATGCCGGGATACATACTTAATCCTTCTTCCTTTGGGGTAGTAAGCAAGATCGTCTTACTGGCGCAATCGATGTTTCCTCCATACATCGATAGCCAATCCATTCCCAAAATCACATCCAAACCTTGCGACTCCAAAACTATTAGGTCTGAGGGGAAAACATGCCTACCTATGGCCAATGGCAACTGAAAACATCCTTGGCTTGCCATATACTCTGCTCCTGGTGAGGTTACTAACATAGGTGTTCTAAGAACTTTGGTGGGCAACTTAAACTTATCCACAAATCCCCTTGATATGTATGAATGCGATGCACCAGTATCGAAAAGAACGATTGCAGTAAATGACTTAACCAAAAACTTACCTATTACTGCATCGGGCTGTGCTTCAACCTCCTCCACGTTAACGTGGTTCACCTGTCCCTTGTTGAAAGGGTTCGGCTTCTTCCCCGAGCTTCCATTGCCATTTCCATTCTTTGCTTCCGGACAATCAGTGGCATAATGTCCAGTCTTCTGGCACTTGAAACAAATAACGTGGCTTAGATCCCTCTTGGCTGGGGTTGATGGGTTGGTACGATTTTGTCCGTTGCTTCCTCCGTTCCCATTGCCATTCTTGGGGCCACTATGATTGTGCGAGCTCCCTCCATTGTGATTGTGACCTCCATGGTTATGCTGAAGGTGTCCTCCCGAGTTCGGGGTAAAATGAGGCTTCTGATGAGCTCCTGTACTGTACTTTCCTTGTCCATACTTCCTCTTACGGCTCTCAATCTGCTGCTGCTTCCCTTCAATCATGAGAGCTCTGTCTACCAACTCCTGGTAGTTGTTAAAAGTTGCCACCATCAACTGCATGCTCAGCTCATCATTCAGTCCTTCCAGAAACATCTCCTGCTTAGCTGCATCCGTAGCAACGTCATCTGGGGCATAACATGCTAACTTACTAAAATCCTCCCCATACTGGCCAATGGTACGTCCTCCTTGGCGTAAGTTGCGAAACTCACGCTTCTTCATGGCCATAACTCCAGCTGAAACATGGGCAGTACGGAAAGCTTGCTGAAACTGGTCCCATGTGACAATGTCAATGGGGTGAGTCGTTGTGTAATTCTCCCACCATGATGTTGCGGGTCCATCAAGCTGATGTGCGGCAAAACGCACTCTCTCCGCATCTGTGCATCCTGCAGTGGTCAGCTCCCTTCCAACCTTGCGGAGCCAATCATCTGCCACAATCGGCTCGGTGCTACTGGAGAACACCGGCGGATTCAGCCTAAGAAAACGAGCTAAGTGATCAACAGGTGGTGGTGGTGGTGGGTTGTTGTTGTTGCCTTGGTTCTGAACAAACACTTGCATCAGGGCATTCTGCTTCTGAATCAACTGAGTGATCTCCGGTGGGAAAACAAATCCGGTGTCGCGTCTTGGAGGCATCTGATAGGTTTAGAAAAGATGAGAAAATAGAATAGAATGAGGTCTAGAGGGAAAACACTACCCATATGCACATGAGACACACGCAATCATATCACTTCAATCAATTCACACAAGGCATACAATCGATCTAACTATCGTTACAAAGTGCTTGGACTATACTATATATATGGTGGAATACTACTACTAATTTGGTGGTCTACTAGAAAAATTGCTCAGTCGAAGACTCCATGATATCTGCTCCGGCTTCATCCTCCAAATCATCATCACAGGGGTCCGAGTCGGTGTCGTCGATGATGATGTAATTCTCCGGGCAAGTAGAATCGTCGTCATCTCCTCTTGTTGTTGGGTCTCCCATGAAAACTTCTAGCTTCTTTGTCAGGTCGCCATTCTTCTCTACTAGTGCGACGATTTCCTCCATATAGTCCTCGCGTGTAGCCTTGAGTTCTTCCTCCAGTTCCATGATCCTAGTCTTTGCCTTCTTCAGATCTATCATGTCTGCGCACATCTGGTTCTCCAGGCGACGAATGTGCTGGTTTAACTCCTGGATGAAAGCTGCAATAGATCTATCCTTCCTGGTGTTAATCATCTCCCATTGCTCATCTCGGCGCCCACAAATCTGATAGATAGTATCCTTGAGATTACTGTGGTAAACTTCTCCAATGCGTCCCATGGTGATGTGGGCTGCCATGCTCTTTCCTAAAATCCAGGTTGGTGCATCAAAGGAAAACTCTATGGGCTCAGTGACTGGCGTGAACGTCCTTCCTGGAACTTGAACTTGAATCATCCAGTGCTCCTCTTCTGGTAGTGTGGCGTTGTAGGTCCCGGTGAAGCTTGGTATTCTGATGTTCAGGTACTTAGTAACTTCCTTCAAGTGTCGTCCAAAAGGTGTATCCTCATCTGGTTGCGCTAACTTGTTCCTTGCATCCGCCATCCTAAAAGAGTGGAAGAAAGGAGAGGAGTCAGAAATGAGAAGAGAGTCGTGATCTAGGGCTTTAGCTTAGTGGTCGTGTCCTACAGTCAGCGTGTGCTCTGATACCATCTCTGTAGCGACCAGACCTCAAACAGTCTAGTCTCCGTGCATCAGTGTCATCCCTGGATCGGTAGCTGACGCGCACAGTACTTTGAAGGATTTATAACAGAGTAGCAATCACACACTTATTACATCGAATAGTTCAAGAGAACTCAAGACAAATAAATATGGCTTAAGGCCATCTAAATACGATAACAGCTGAAGGCTTGGAAGATAAAGTGAGTCCATCAACTCCAACGACATCACTGAGTATAAGACCACGACCTAAGGCTCCTTACTCTCGTCTGAAAAGTCTGGCAACATGATACATTGCAGCCCGAAAACGGGTCAGCACATGGATATGTTGGAAATGTAACACATAGAGAGTAATGAACAGAATAATGCTATCACTACATGCATATTGGGCTGGGTGGAAAGCTCTACGGTTACATTTTTGCGAAAAACCAATTTTCCCTACCACAAAGAATAAATTTTATTTAACTATCATGGGTGGTTGTTAAACATTGAGAAGGTACCTCCAACTCAATCCCAATTAAGAACGTGATTGACCCAATCAAATTAAATTAAGTAACATTGATGATGAGGATTCACATGATAATCCAAGAACTAGAGTACTCGAGATTGTCCATAACCGGGGGACACGGCTAACCATGATTAGATTGTACACTCTGCAGAGGTTTGCGCACTTTTCCCCACAAGACTCGATCGCCTCCGCTTGATTTCTCGCACTACATGGTGTTTGAGAAATGGCATGACCGAGACAGTCTTTCCAGAAACACTACTCTTTACTCCGGGTGGACAGTTACACCTACTTTCCCCTACATCTGCTAGCCCACCTCTTCAAGAGGTCATGTAACCTACTCAACTATGCTAGAGCCCATAATAGCTTGTGGCTGCACACGGAAGTTTTCTAGCATGAATAATCTTCATGATCCCTTTGAGTCTGGGTGCGGTCCATAGGGTGATCACACGGTACTCCGGGATATCCAAAATACAGGCAACAACTGGGTTCTCCAGGTGCCTCAATCCACCCAGATGTGAATTAAAGTAACCACCTTAAGTTGAACCATTAATTAACAATCTCACATCTGTCATGGAAATTCACGTCAAACCCAATCCACGTCTATGAGCATAGCATAGCAATATAAGCAAACGTAGAAGTAACTCCCAAGGGTTTGATAATAAACATGGCAATAGGTACTACCTCTTCTACTTCTCAAAACCCACATATTAATCAGATCCTAATCATGCAATTGTTTGAGGATTGATCTAATGCAATAAAACTGGGTGGTAAAGAGGTGTGATCAAAGTGTTACTTGCCTTGTTGATGATCCGTTGAAACCTAGAGACTCGTAGTAGCACGCTTCGCACTCCGGGTACTCTATCGCAAATAAACAATACATACATAAGCAATCAAGCAAGGGTGCATGGTAAATAGAGATCTAACGAGAAAGTTTCAACTTAAAAACTCCGGTTTGCAAAAAGAACCAAATCGAACGAAGCAACGAAACTCAAACGGCGAAAGAAACAAGCTTCGTTTACTAATCTGGACCTAAGTCAAATTTTACAGTAGCAAAAACTTTTTTGAGTTGGTTAAACGGAAAGAGGGTTTCGAGACGAAACTCTAGGCGCTTGAATCGCCTGATTCCGATAAACGAGCGAAAAGTTATACTAAAACGAAAACAGATCGGAAATCGCGATCAGAAATAATCGCGGAAAATCCGAGAAAAAGAAAAACTGACGAACAGGCTAACGAACGAACGTTCGCTGTCTGCGAAAAAAAATGAAAACCGTTCGTTAAAACGAACGAACGAGTGTTCGCTAAATAAACTAAACCGAAAAAAACTGATCAAGGTTTTTTTTTATAAAACTGAATGAAAAACCAGACGGGAAAAACCGAACGGTTTTCTCGAGGAAAACCGCCAGCGCGGGTCGCGGCGGGGCTCCGGCGTCGGGCGGCGGCGGCGGGCACGCGACGGCGGCGGCGGCGGCGGCGGATCGGGCTTAGGGTTAGGGTTTCGGCGGCTCGGGCGGCTTGGGCTATCGGGGCCGGAGCGGCGGCTTATAAAGGCCTGGCCAGACGGAGTCCTGGCCGAACACGGCCCAAAGTCGATTTCGCTATTTTTTAAATAATTTCGCGCAGAAAAACAAATAAAAGAAATACTAAACGGACTCCAAAAATCCTGAAATAAATTTTCCCCGACTTCTAAAATCAAGACGGACAAGATGAACATTTATTTGGGGCCTAAATGTAATTTTGAAAAACACGTATTTTTCCTAATTCAAATAAAATCAAATATTTATTTTTAATATTTTTCCTCCAATATTTCATTATTTGTGAAGAAGTCATTTTATCCTCTCTCATATATTTTGATATGAAATATTTTTGAAGAAAAAAATAATAAAAACAAATGATCCTATTTTCAAAATTTAAGAAAACCCAAATATGAAAATAACGAAATCCCCAACTCTCTTCGTGGGTCCTTGAGTTGCGTGGAATTTCTAGGATCGCAAATCAAAATGCAATAAAGTATGATATGCATGATGATCTAATGTATAACATTACAAATTGAAAATTTGGAATGTTACATAAAATGTTCAATAGAAAACTTTAACTAGTATGTTGTTTGTAGAATGCAAGTAGCATTAGCAGTACGCACGCATGTTCTTCTCCAAACAAATAGTTTATTTTTTACACAAGGCTGTGCTTGTTTTACACCACACCTTTTCGTCCTTATCTGTACATTTTCTCTCCTGGAACTAACCACCACCACATGTTTATTCTTTGTTCTCCCTCCTCCTTTTTAACTTTGTGTGTGCTCATGCTTAGCAACTGAACCCGCAAGCTAGAGATGATCATTTCCACTTCGGTTCAGGCGCCCGCATGACCATGGTCAAAGCAACTCGGGAGGATTTTGGTGACGCTATACACAAGCAGTGTCGTCCTAGGCTGTGTACACCCTGCACTCCGTCCCTGCCGGAGAAGGATGTATCTCTCGACCTGCTACTTCTTCAGACTTCGACCTTCTACTACTTCAGAGTCTGACCTGCTCCGCAATGAAAAAAAGAACAGCGGAAAGAGATGGTTGCACACATGGATTGCTCGTGAGCGAGCTGACAGACTGCCCGCACAGATTGGAGGGGAAAAAGTCTTATGGAGGTGTAGGTCGAAGCGGAGATGCAGATGGCACACCGACCGGATCTGCTTGGGGGAAGTTGCCGCCATGTTGTGTGGGAGGAAAGGGGAGCGGTGCACGGAGCTATCCATGGTGCATCAGCGAGTTGTGGTGGTGATGCAGGGCGGCACAAGTTTAGATAGTTGAAACAAGTCATGACACTAGGCAGATCATCATCTGCAAACTCTGCTGCTCGGCAACGCCCTATTTACACAAAGTTGGTTATTGATCCACTGCCTGCGGCCTTGGCAACAACAACTTGGAGAAGATACAGGCATGAAGGTCACAACTTAGCCTAGGGCTGGTCGCCGCTCAGGCCTGGGCAAGTCGCCGAGTTTGCTGCGGGAGACCCACGCCCAGCAGCTGGACGGACTGCTCGCGCGCGAGGCGTTGAACTGCTCACTCGAGATGGATTGTTGGGCCGCCGGCGCGGGCATGGCCAGAGGCGAAACAGGGAGGAGGCACGGGTGGGACGGAGCTGAGAGGCCGCGCCCACAGCAGTTGGTGGCCTTCCTCATCCACGGCGAGCACCTGGATGACCCCGATCCAGATCCTCGTTGAGGAAGCACTAGGGGAGGAGTTGTGCAGCACGAGGATGGTGGAGCAGCGCCGGCCGGCGGTGGTCGGGAGGCCTGGCGGGGCAGCTGTGCGCCGCTGGGCAGGCGGCAACGCGCTGGGAGGAGGGGAGGCGGTGCGCCGCGGGGCGGGGCGGCGGCGCGCTGGCAAGCCGGGATGCGGCACGCCGTGGGATGGGGCGGTGGTGGCGGTGCGATCCGGGAAGGGCGGTGCAGTGGCGGCGCGCGATTTGGGAGGGGCGGCGTCGGCGGCTCGATTCAGGAGGGCGACTGGGGATCAAGGGGGAGGGGATCGTGGGCTCGGTTCCGGAGGGCGGCCGGGGATCGTGGGCGTGGTTCGGGAGTTAGGAAGGATCCGCTGCGGGCCTATATAGGGCTGACCGTGATCACAATAACTATTCTGATCCCAGGATCAGAATATATATATATATATATATATATATATATATATATATATATATATATATATATATATATATGAAAAATCCATCCTACCACCTAGGGGTAGTTACCCCACATGTCTCATATACTTTATCATTTTAAGTATGTTTATTTACTATATATAATATACTCCAAATTAAGTTACATGAAAAATTGCAAGTTAGCCCATGGTTTTTATTATATTTGTGAAATACGTACATATTTGTACGTAAAAAAGAGCATACTCAAAATATGATACATAGTACCAAAAAAGTAGTGTATATACTACCTAAACATTCTTATATACTACATACTACGCGTACATACTCTCCTCTTTGATACATACTACATACAACATACAAAAGTCAAGTGGTGGTAACTACCACTGGTGGTAGATAAAATTTGTCCTATATATATATATATAACCTATATTTTTATTTTCTTATATCAAAATTTACGTAGTGAATCAATAGGAATGTAACTATTTGAATTCCAAATGTAATTTAATTATGAAGTGATCGTAATTACCTCGGGTGAAGAATAAATTATTCTGCACCCTGGATGATTAATAGCATCACTATATATATATATATATATATATATATATATATATATATATATATATATATATATATATATATATATATATATATATATATATGACAAATTTTATCTACAAGTGGTGGTAGTTACCCCTAGCTATTTGCCCTCCACGTGTCCTCCACTGTACCATCAAGTCGACCACGAAGTGGAAGATGGGTTAACGGGTGCGTGGAATCCAATTGCTAGCAACTAATTTAATTTTTGTAATATAATAATCCGGCAAGGTACGTGGAACTGCCTCCTTACTTTTTGCCAACGTACATCAAACAAACTGCTTGTTAGATAAGCACATGAACGTGTGAATACAAAAAACTAGTCTAGGTACGTACATACTTTTTTTGTTAGAAATAGGTAGTATGGAGTATATAGTGTAACCTTTATAACTTATTTTTTAGATTTTTCATGATATAGTACAAAATATATTCATTTTTTAAACCACATGGAGTATACTCATGTATTGTTTGAGTATGTCATGCTAACATAAATCTGGAGTATGGAGTATTAACATAAAAGAAATATGGAGTATGGTGTATGGTGTATGGAGTATGTAGTATGTAGTATAGTTCATTCTTTACATATGGAACACATGTAGATAATCTTCCTCGTAGTATGGACTATATTTTAAAAAAATGAGGGGAATATATTTACAAGTTGTAGTATGTAGTATGTCTATATCCTTTTTTAGATGGCAGTATATAACATTTTTCTTCTGAAAAGAAACATGTATATATATACTTTTATTTGGACCTAAATATTAAGTGAGTATGGAGTATTCATCGCAAAAAAAGTGAGTATGGAGTATTAACATAAAAGAAACATGGAGGATGGTGTGTGGTGTATGGAGTATGGTGTATCCGTGTATTGAGTATGGAGTATGTAGTGCAGTTCCTTTTTTTAGGTATGCAACACATGTAGATACTCTTCCTTGTAGTATGGAGTACATTCACACAAAAAAATTGAGGGTAGTATATTTACAAGTTGTAGTATGGAGTCTGTATACATCCTTTTCAAAATGGCAGTATATAACATTTTCTTCTGAAAAGAAACATGTATATATACTTTTCTTTCGACCTAAATATTAAGTGTGTGCATCTGTGTACATAATTCTGAAGCATTCGCCTGAGCATATTTTTGTAGCTCGTCGGAGTATATAGAATATATAGTCTTTCGGGGAAGGAGTAAAAGTTTATATACTTTGTTTTGGAAACTGTAAGAAGAATGGTACTTGCATCGAGTACAACGAGTTGAGACATTCGATATACAAATTTGATGCATATGTCATGGTACGCATGCATCACGGGGAGTTAGCAAACATTGATCATGGCCACATGCATCAGACATTCATGCGTGTTGCTACGGCGCCGTCCTCGGCACTGCCGCACGTTCCATGCAATCGCCGGCGGATCTCCGTCGAGTCTATCGCCCAACCACCGTTGTTGTCCCTCGTCAGATGCCTATGATCCTGGGTGGTAGCACGATCAAAATTGCTAATCAGATCCATGGACAAAGAGATGCCATTAATTCCAAATCCCCTATTATCTAGATCATGTACGTAGATACAAAAACTGATTAGTACTGGATATTTCACCAGAAAGAAATCTGCCAAGCCGCTCAAGATCCAAAAGTGCAGCTGGGCGGCGGCCATGCGACAAACTAATTAAAATACTCATGATTTCAAAGGGCAGGAAAATAGTAGTGTTTGTTACGGCCAAACGGGTTGATAAATAAACACTAGCTTGGAAACCCGTTTAGAAAAGCACACATCTTAACAAATCCAGTGATAGAAAATGTGGAGGTAACTACCACTAAGTGATAGGAAGAATTTTCCCGGATTAACACTATTCCTGCCACAACATCCTCCCGAACTCCGAATCGTCAGGGAAAAGAAAAAAAACACCGCTGCCCCGACCCGCTACCCAACCCTCCCGCCTCCTCCCCCGAGCGCCTCACCCCGCCGCCGCCCTCGAATCCCGCCGCCGCACATGCCCTCACCGGAACCCGCCGCTGCGTGCGCCCTCGCCGAAACCCGCCGCTGTGCGCGCCCTCGCGGGAACCCCCGCCGCCACGAGCCCCCTGCCGCCGTGCGCCCTCCCCGGACGCCCCGCCGCAGCCCGCCCTCCCCGGACCCCCGGGCCGCCGTGCCACCACCGGGATCCAATCGCCAACGAGAGCCTCTCCGCGACCCCCCGCCCAGTTGTGGTCGTCGCCTGATGCCTCGATGCCGCCGAACGCCGTCTTCCTTCCGGCATCCACGCGCCGTCCGAGCGCCGCCGTGCCTTCTCGCACCAGTGCGTCACCCCCGGTGACCCTTCGCCCCCTGATCTTCTCCACCTTTACCTCCCTTTCCATCCTCGAGCTACTTCTGATCCCCGCCTCGTCCGTGCCATGCAGGTCTCCTCCCGCCATGCCCCTCTCCTGCTAGCAGTCCGGACGGAACCCCTGACTAGTTAGGTTGGCCCAGGCGAGGCTCCACCGCCGCCGCGCAGCCTCCTCCCGGTGGGGCTCCACAACCGCAGCACGAAGGGCGTTCATTGGAGCCACCTCTGGCCGTTCAAGTACGCAGCCCGTTCAAGTACGCAGCCCCTGGAGGTACAACAGCCACAGCTTGTGGAAATTACTGCAGCAACGTTCATCGTCTCCACCTCGTACATTTGATTTTGTACCCTTTTGTCATTTTTCACCCATGTTATTTCAGCAAGATGGTTGTTGAATGCTTGACCTGCTATGGTACTACAATAGGGAGGCCAAAATTGAACTTCACCAAAATCTAGAAAAAACAGGATGAGGAAGGGCGCAGCCAAGTCCAATGTGTTCTCGTGTTGATGAAGTAATTCAAGGAGCAGGTGGTTTCATTCGTATGAAGCACCAACAATAAAATCTTCATCCCCATGTTTGTTTCTTGTTTTATTTCAAGCTGCCACTAACCATTGGCATTTTTTGTCTGATGCTCCACGTCTTGTAAGTGTCCACTAAAAAAACAGAATTTTATGCAATACCAGCAAACAGTAAGTGCGAACTTCTCCGTTTACATTCATCTAAAGAAGTACGTATTTTTTAAAGTAATCTGGAAGTTAAAAGATTATAGTCTAGAGAGTTCAATCATTGGATTTTGGGAAGAATTCATCTTACTGATAAATAATGAATAGAGAAAAAAATTACAAAATAGGTTTTGGGCCAGTACTAAATAGGTTAGGAATTGTTTGGCGTTGGTGGGGTGTTGGAGCGTTACTACTACTTGGTTCACTTCCATTTCAAGGGTCTTGCTTGAAGATATCTTTGAAGCCATAAACACAGTTGTTTTGATTTCAAATTGCGGTCCATGGGTTGAGCTATGAAGCTGAAGTTGTTGTTATGCTTCTGAATATCTACTCTTTCCTGTAGGTGTTGATCCTGGTGCTTGTCGCCATTCACGAGGAAAGATAGTCGGTCTTTGAACGGGTGGGTGATCTTGCTGTTGCTGGGATACTATTCAACATGGGGATTCGATCTCCCTTGAGGTGCAGTGTAGCATGATATATGCTGCTGCCTCTTTTGGATTTATTGTTGAGATGGTCGCTCAAGCTCAATATTGATTAGTCCTTCCCCTAGATCTTTCCCTACATGCTCTATAGGTCATCAGTAAGAACAAAAAGTATGCCTCTAAGCTGCCTGTGTTTATTCCACAAAATATAAGTTAGTATGGCTGCACACGGTCAACTGTTTTTGACCAGTTTCTGTAGTAATTTGTATGGCCGACAATTTTCAGCAGTAATTAACATGGCTGCGGTCCATTGTGTTTGATTTTCAACAGGCCAACTTGATTAATGCTAGTGCAACTCATCTTCAAAAGTGTACATGGACGCATTGTGAAATTTGTTCCTGCTGTTGTTGTTTAGATAGATCACACTAGAACATTTTGTATGAACCATTTACTCAAGTGAGAGAGATAGGCTTCTTCGTAGTTCATCTATTTCCCGGCAAAAGTAGAAAATGTAACGACATTTGTTCCCTGTGTGAATAAATTTGTGTTCCTATGTGAAGTAATGTTTTGTTCCTGGACTAAGAACATTCTGTCCCAGTGTGGATAATTTTTTATTCATAAACTAAGTACCTTTCCTAAAAAATCATATTGATTGAGAACTAAAAAGGGCATCTTTTTTAATAATCTAGAAGTTCAACGAGTTCCACCCAGAAAGTTCAAAAGACATTGTTTTTTAGGGAGAACACATCCTGCCTAGAAGATGCATATGGAATAAAAAAATCATTCATCAGGGAGCAGTACAGAGATAAAGTTTATTTTGTTGTGGTCGCTCACTCCCATTTCTAGAAAAGCCTAGAGGTTCAAATATAAAATATGAAAATGTTCAATGTTTTGTTGTGGGTGCTGACAATGGTTTAAATTTTTATTTGTGAAGGTCAAACTGTTGTGTTCGAGAAGGTCAAGTGTATTATGTGTATCTCAACAAGTTCAAACTATTTAAACATGCAAGGAAAAACATGGGAGATTTTTGATTTTTTAGAACTTTAAGTGACAAATAAATTTAAAAGAGCATAAACAAAATTTAAGTTTAGAAATTCACTTCAAAAAAATTACAACATGTGAGCATCAGTGTGTGGGTGTGTGTTCTATTATGTGTGTGTGTAACTTTGCACAAAAATAAACTCTAGAAGTTCACCCAACCCCAAAAAGCCTATATGTTAAAAGACAAAACAGTAGACAATTTTTTCCGTCTCTGAAACTAAACCAAGAAGTTCAAATTTGCGATACATAGCATGTCGAAGTTTATAAAAAAATCAGAAATTTTTGTATCTGAAGAAAAACAAGAAGTTCAAATTAACATAACACATGACTTTGATGTTTTTTTTTATAAAAAGAACATTGTTTTACGGTTTCAAAAAAATGGAAAAAGAAAGTATTTCAAATAAACCAAGAAGTCCAAATTGTAAAAATAGAGAAGTTTGATATTTATAAAAAAAACACAGGTTTTATTTCGTTACTAAAGAATAAAATTAAAGAAGTTCACATTAAAATAAAAGGAGTAGTTTGATGTTTACGAAAAACTCAAATTCTTTCCATTTATATGAAAAATAAAAGTATGAGGTTCAATTTTAAAAAATGTTTGATGCTTATTTGAAAACATATTTTTTTTCTAAGAAATAAGACTAAGAAGTTCAATTTAAAATAACAGAGAAGTTTGAAGTATGAAAACAACTTAGATTTGTTGCAAAAAGTTCACGTGCACCTCCGTGCATGGTTCAGAATTTATATTGCGGGACGTCCGACCTCTAATTACATGTTTTAAAATGGCAAAAATAGCATCCGGCCATCAATTGCGTGTAATTCGACGTATAAAGAAAAATGCGACAGAAGTTCATAGTGAAAACAACGAGAAGTGTAGGTACTGCAAGGAATGCATTTCAGGTGACAATAAAAGTATAGAAAAACAAAAACTTAAAAGGTTTGTTGAAAGAAGTTCAAGTGCTCTATCCGGGGAAGTTTAAAAATTCTCTCAATCCATTACAAATTTGGAACAAAAATGCTCTACATGAAAAAGTTCTTTTCTATTCAACAACTTTCCAAAAGGGGTATATTGTATGCTCTATTTGAAGAATAAAACCAAGAAGTCCAAACTAAAATAACGGAGTAGTTCAATGTATATAAAAAACTCAGATTTTCCTCATTACTAAAACAGTAAACCCAAGAAGTTCAATTTATAATAGTAGTGTGGGTTGATGTTTTTTACAAAAATCGGATTTCTCCCGTTACTAAAGAATAAACCAAGAAGTTCAATTTATAATTATAGAGTAGTTCAAAATTCAAATAACTCGGTTTTCTATACATAAGCTTTTCCATGTCCCCACCTTGCACCTCAGGGCGCCGAATATGGTAAGGATCCACTAAAAAGAATTCCTATTTAACCGTAGAGAATTTGGAAAAAGTTTCTACATGGGAAAGGAGCGGATTTGCAGTAGCTTTCCAACGCCATCTCATTTGCCTCATTACGATAAACGGTTTAGATATAGACTCGAAAATACAATTCACGTTTTTTGTATGAAGAAAGACGGTTTTAAAAACTGCTCTTAAACCATGTACATTTTGCCAAAAATTTAACTTGGGTCATGATACTCGTCTCCATAGCTTTCCAACGGTATATTGCAAGCCGCATTTGGGCAATGTTTGCGGAAGTTCAACCTAGCACGTGGGGAAGTTCAAATGCTACTGCTGCGACAGGTTATGTAGTTATCGAAATATTATTCTCATCACACGTTCATCACGACTCGAGAGCAAATCCGCTAATGAGCGAGATTC
The DNA here is from genome assembly GCF_018294505.1 of Triticum aestivum. Classification (NCBI taxonomy): domain Eukaryota; kingdom Viridiplantae; phylum Streptophyta; class Magnoliopsida; order Poales; family Poaceae; genus Triticum; species Triticum aestivum. Next base: position 169,586,402 of record NC_057808.1, on the reverse strand, counting down.
CTATTTAAAATGAGCATTTAGTTGCTAAAAACTGTTTCCAGATTACACTTACATCACATAGAACACGACTGACCAGAATAATTCACGCGGGGAGACACGGTTGCGAAGATAGCCCCGAAGGTCGGGTTCCTACAAAGGGAAGTTCAGGTTGTGTAACTCAGGAAGTTCAGGATTTTTCCCGTAACTAAAAGAAATAAAACCACGAAGTCCAAATTAAAAAGATGGAGAAGTTCGATGATTATAGAAAACTCAGATCTTCCTCGTTAATAAAGAATGGAAACAAAAAGTTCAAAAATGAAATAGCAAGAAGTTCAACTTTTAAAAATAGAGCGCTTCAAAATTTCATAAAAAAGATTAAGAGAAAAACCATGAAGTCCATATTAAAAAGACGGAGAAGTTCGATGATTATAGAAAACTCAAAATTTCCTCGTAAGCAAAGAATGGAAAAAAGAAGTTCAAAAATAAAATAACAAGAAGTTCAACTTTTAAAAATAGAACGCTTCAAAATTCATAATAAGAGATTAAGAAATTAAGATTAAAATTCATAAAAAATTCAGATATTCTCACGTAACCGAGAGAAATTCAGATTGATAACCGCCAGAAGTTCACGTACTACATGGTGTGCATTCCGTATTAAAAAGAATAAAAAAGCAAAGACTAAAAGTTTTGTTGTTATAACTTCAAGTCCTCGGTCGGAGAAAGTTAAAAAAATTATTCTGAGAGAGGTTTGTACAAAAGGAATATCATTTGCGTAACACTGACGAATGGATGAGAAAATTACAAACGAAAATATGTCACAGAAGTTCAACGTGAAAACAGCAGGAAGTTCAAATACTACATTGAATAAATTTCAGATGAAAACTTTTAAAACCGTCGCGAGTATGAAAAAATGATCAACACAGGAAAGTTGCATGTTTACAACAGCTTTCTATCTGGATATCAGTTGCTCAATTCCGGTGAGTGGATGGAGAGCAACGCGAAAAAAAGCACGTGAAAAACAGAGTGAAGTTCAGGTAGACATGCCGAGAAGTTCAAGTTCTTCACGCGGTGCATTTTCGGAGAATCTGTTTCGCGACAAAGGTAGAACACACGATCTCACTATTTTCAAAATTACTTGAAAACGGCTAGGAATCAGAGAAAACCATCAACATGAAAAAGTTTCGCATTTTCCGTAGCTTTTCAACGGTATATTATTTGCCTCATTCCTATAAAGTTCGAAGAAATTACGGCCAAAAAACGTTTTTAGCCATTTTCAGAATTTACTAAAAACCGCGAGGAATTGGGAGAAATAATAGATACAATTTTTTTTCGCATTTCCTCGAGCTTTCCAATGCCATATTATTTGCTGCATTCGGACGTACGGTTCAAAAATTAGCTCGAAAATACAAATTCGGTGGAACTTGTATCATTTTTTAAATTACTTTTAAACCATTCAAAATTAGAAAAAACATTCAACGCGAAAAAGGAGCGCATTTTTATAAGCTTTCCAGCGCCATATCATTTGCCTCAATTGGATTAGCCGTTTAGTGAACTCGGCTGTTCGGTTTGCGAAATTTTATGATTTTCCAAATTACTCTTTAACCATAGGGAATTACAGAAAACTATCAACATGTGGAAGGAGCAGTTTTGCAGCAGATTTCCAGCACCATATTATTTGCCTCATTCCGATAAACGGTTTAGAAATGCGATCGAAAATACGATTCACATTTTTTGTATGGGAAAAAAGGGTTTTCAAAATTGCTCTTAAACCGCTTACATTTTGCCAAAAATTCAATTTGGGTCATGATACTCTTGTCAATAGATTTCCAACGGTATATCGCAATCGATTTGGACACTTTTTAGCTGAAGTTCAACCTAGTACTTGGGGAAGGTCAGGTTGGGTAACTCAGGAAGTTCAGGTTGTGATCAGAACAGTGTTTATGTATGTATGTATGTATGTATATATATATATATATATATATATATATATATATATATATATATATATGGCGATATGGCGCTAAACTGAGCGGGAGCGCAGAATGTCTAATCGTGCGCGCCGGTCGGTGATTGCCTGTGTTCGCTAATCTCTCACTCCCGTGGGGTTTCCCCTCACCTGTGGCTAATGATTGTAAAATGCTGGCATCCATATAGTAATGGGATTAAAATCCTTTACCATGCTGCGCGTCCGCCCCGTGACGTTTGACCACAACTTTGGTGATGATGGTAAAAAGACGTCTTGCATGGTAATGATATTAAAACCCGTCTTACTAGATCCCACGATGGCCCATCACTAGTTATGATAAAGTTTTGTCAAAATATAGTAATGTAAATAAAGTTATTACTGGGCACTGCTCATCACTACTCCGCCATCTAATGTTAAACTATTTTTTCACATGGTCATGCTATAATAAAAATGCATTGCTTCTATTAAATGATTGGGAATCGTACCTGTAGGATTTTCTGTGGTAAATTTAATAGTAAAATTGTTTCATCAATCATAAATGACAGTAGTATATACACGTGCATACATCAAGAACGAACTAGTAAACGAATCTAGTTTTATTGGATATGTGGTTCATGAGATACTTGAGTACATGCTAAAATTGGATGGTAATTTTATCATTTTAATGAAGAATGCACTTGATAAATATTTTAGAGTTTCACTTGAGGGTAATTGTGTTACTACACTATACGAAGCCAAATACCATTAGTTACTACTTTGTATGTCTACTACTTAAAAAGACCATAAGGTTCCCATTTCACCTTTCTTCCCACCACCACTTCGTCCAACCTTCCACTTATATGATAATCAATCACCTTAATTTACTTACCTTCTGAACCAATTCCACTTTAATTTACTACTTACCAAACTCCTAATCAAAATATAAGGTAATTCACGGTCAGAATTTGATAAATATTTATTCACACAATCGCATTATTATTGATAGGTAAATCACAAGCTAATGTACTAGAATATTTATATCCCGTTGCAACGCACATGCATTGTTCTAGTATAGATAGCAACTGCAATTTAATTTGGTCCAAGGCATTTTTTAGTATCATCTAAATGTAGAAGGCTGAAATATTTTCTAAAACAAAGATGCAAATGGATGAGATTAGAGGGGAAAATAGTGATAAGTAAAAAATAATTAGGCAATTATGATCTTCTGTGCGATTAAAGGTGCAAACAATTCCAATTAAAAAATTAAGTCATTTGTACTTTGCCTCAGACTACAAGCTAATGAGATTTAGAAATGCCTAATCAAGCCATAGTTGGCTATGAAGTAAAATGGTCAGAATACAACACAAATATTACTAGTGCTTTCTCTCATTTAACTTAGTTCCCGTAAAATATATTTCTGTTACAATGTGTGCTTGGGTATACCAATTCACCACCGCAAGTTATCCAATAAAGAATGGAAGTGTATCGAAGATTGAATTGAAAAAAAGCTTAGCTGCTCGAAGGGCAAGCTTATGTCTTATGGAGGTCGGCTAGTGCTGATTAACTCGGTACTGACTAGTATGCCGATGTTCCTACTATCGTTCTTCGAAATGCCGAAAGGGGTACGGAAGCGACTTGATTTCTTTAGATCTCATTTCTTCTGGCAGTCAGATGAGGCCAAGAGGAAATATCATCTCGCATGATGGGATATCCTTTGCCGACCAAAAGACCAGGGGGGTCACGGTATTGAGAATCTAGAAATCAAGAATAAATGCCTTATGAGCAAATGGCTCTACAGGTTAGAGATGGAGCCCGAGGGCATGTGGGCACAGATTCTGCGTAATAAGTATTTACAGACGAAAACGCTTGCCCAGGTTACTATGAGACCAACTGACTCACCGTTCTGGAAAGGGCTTATGAGAACGAAACACCTGTTCTTTTGAAGGGTTAAATTCTTGATTGGCAATGGGATGTCAACAAGATTTTGGGAGGATACGTGGTTAGGAGAGACGCCCTTGGCCGTACAATATCCCACCCTTTATAACATTGTGCAACATAAGGAGGATTACGTAGGCACAGTTTTCCAAATGATTCCCCTGAACATTTAGTTCAGACGTGCGTTAGTTGGTGAGCGATGGGCTGCGTGGATGCACTTGGTCCGGAGATTGATTGATGTTCAACTCTCTGACCAGTCGGATTCGATGCAATGGAAATTAACTAAAAATGGGGTATTTACGGTGAAATCTTTTTATACGAATTTGATTAATTCTGGCCCAATCTTGAGATCGTTGCATATTTGGAAGATTAAGGTTCCCTTGCGTATTAAAATCTTCATGTGGTTTGTCCACAAGCAAGTAATACTCACCAAGGATAAGTTAATCAAGAGGCGATGGGTAGGTAGTTCACGTTGTTGTTTTTGTGATCATGATGAAACAATACAACATTTATTCTTTGAATGCCCACTTGCCAAGTTGCTTTGGAGAATGATTCATATAGCCTTCAACATTAATCCTCTAGTGGACATTGAGTCGTTGTTTGGAACGTGGTTAACTGGGTTGAACATAGTACCGCGGCTCGTATTAGAGTTGCAATATGTGCGCTTTTGTGGGCTATATGGAACTGTAGGATGATTTTATTTTTAACAGACAACACACTTTAACTTTCTTGCAGGTCATCTTCACATCTACCGCATGGATCCTACGTGGTCCTTACTCACTCCTTTGGAATCCGGGGAGCCTTTGGTTACTAGGTGCAACCAGTGGGAGATGGTAGCACGGGTTATATTCAACTGGTTCGGATGGCGGTCGCATAATAGGATAGGAGTTTAGGAAGCTTATCCTTCTTTCTGCCATTCCGGTTGTCATTGCGAGCATGTACTTTTCTTTTTCTTTAGTTTCGCTCCGCTTGCGAGCTGTAATACTTTGATGACTTTGTGCTACTTCATGGATCGTTCAATAAGATGGCTGCATGCATCGTCATGATGCAGAGGCCGGGGGCACGCCTCCATTTCCAAAAAAAGGTCCGGGTCGCGGCCGGCTCAGAGCATGGTGGCTGGCGCTGGAAGAAAGGCTAGTCTTTTTATCTGTAGTCTGAATCGGATTCATCTCTTTAGTAGTCTGCCAATCCTACCCATGGAGACCTTTTGGACGGCTGTAGACTTTGATCCAGGGAAGTAACGATTCCTTTAACATGCCAGCTTTGGTCAGACCCTACACGACTGCTTGTTCCCAGGATTGAAGAGTTGTCACCACCGCTAAACTATTACACGACAACTTGAGCAAAACAATGGGGTCGACGGCTGCCATAGTGGATATCAACTTGTTTTCAGATTCGATGGATTGCCGGTTCATGTTTGTCTGCTGTAAAATAAGTAACCCTAAACTTCCTTTGAACTCAAAACTTGCACTGCCAGTTTCATAGTTAACCAACAGATTCAATTAACCCGACGGCGGCTCTGCCCAAGACTGTTGCTCCGTGCCAGTTCTCCTTCACCTGTAAATTGCAAACTTCTCGATCCTAGATATAGATCCCTCCAAGAACTCAACACCACCATGCGTGGCCCCACGGTGGGCTCCAACTGTCGTGGTTTTGTCACGACAGATGTCATAGTGAGAGGACTTAGTCATGAGGCCAACGCAACTAACTGGTAGCTTGAGAGGCGTTGAGCGGGACGAGAGACGCGAGGTTTTACCCAGGTTCGGCCACTCACAATGGAGGTAAAAGCATACATCCTACTTCATTGATATTGATCATGATGCTCACGATTACAAGGGTGCTCTTTCGCTACCTCTACCTCGAGCGCTATTGACTTGTCTGTCTTAACATGTCCCTCTTGGGGTGTCCTGCCCCCTCCTTATATAAGTTGAAGGGGCGGGTTACATGTGGATTCCTAATAGGATTAGGATTATTCTATTACAAGTAGAATCCTAGTCTTGCTTCCCTTGTAAAGGTAATATTCCTTACGCCTTCCTTCTCGAGCCGGCCTACCATAATATGAGCCGGCCTTCTGGGCCTTGGGCCTTGTCATCCATCTGACCCACCGTCGGGGTCATTAGTGAGTTGCCAGACCAGTGAGTCGCCGGACCAGTGAGTCGCCAGTCTTCAGGCGGGTTACCAATGAAGCGCCAAGTCTCAGCCGGGTCATATATCCAGCTGAGTCATACCGCGGGGTATATCCCCGATAGTTCTCCTTAGTTAACTCATGCATTTTTAAGATCAATTCAACATGTTGTTTAGCATCAAAATTAACCTTCTCCGAAGATGGAAGCGACAACAAACCAATAGGTGCACGAGGTAGAAAACTATACACAATCTCAAAAGGGCACATCTTAGTAGTAGAATGCAGCGAACGATTATAAGCAACTTCAATATGAGGCAAGCATTCTTCCCACATTTTCTTGTTATTATTCAAAACAGCCCTAAGCATAGTAGACAATGTTCTATTGACTACTTCAGTTTGTCCATCAGTTTGGGGGTGACAAGTATTACTAAAAAGCAGTTTAGTCCCCAACTTAGCCCAAAAACATCTCCAAAAGTGGCTAAGAAATTTAGTATCACGATCTGAAACAATAGTATTTGGCACACCATGTAGGCGAATAATTTCACGAAAGAACAAATCAGCAACATTAGCATCATCATCGCTTTTATGACATGGTATAAAGTGTGCCATTTTTGAGAACCTATCCTGGACAACAAATATGCTACCCTTCCCCTTCTTTGTTCGAGGTAAACCTAAAACAAAGTCCATAGATATATACTCCCTTTGAACACTAGGTACAGGAAAAGGCATATATAAACTACGAGGATTGAGTCGTGACTTAGCTTTTTGACATGTAGTGCAGCGAGCAACAAAACGCTCAACATCCCGTCTCATCTTTGGCCAAAAGAAATGTGCACCAAGTACGTCCTATGTCTTCTTGATGCCAAAGTGTCCCATTAATCCTCCTCCATGCGCCTCCTGCAACATCAAAAGAAGAACGGAGCTAGCTGGAATGCATAGGTTGTTAGCACGAAACAGAAATCCATCGTTAACGACAAACTTGTTCCATGTTCTCCCTTCTTTACAATTCTGCAATACATCTTCAAATTCAGCATCATGCACATATTGATCTTTGATGGTCTCCAAACCAAAAATTTAAAAGTCAAGTGTGAAAGCATAGTATAACGACGAGACAATGCATCAGCAATAACATTTTATTTAACTTTCTTGTGTTTAATGACAAAATGGAAAGTCTCAATGAATTCAGCTCATTTAGCATGTCTACGGTTCAGTTTTGATTGAGTTTTAATCTGTTTCAAAGATTCATGATCAGAATGTATAACAAATTCTTTGGGACATAAATAATGTTGCCATGTTTCTAAGGTCCGAACAAGAGCATATAATTATTTATCATAAGTATAGTTCAGACTAGGCCCACTCAATTTTTCATAAAAGTATGCAACAGGTTTGCCATCTTGTAATAACACACCTCCTAATCCTATTCCACTAGCATCACATTCAAGCTCAAAAGTATTATTAAAATCAGGAAGTTGGAGTAAAGGATCATGTGTCAACTTATCTTTCAATAACGTGAAGGCTTCTTCCTGTGCGGTACCCCAAACAAAAGGCACACCCTTCTTTGTAAGCTCATTGAGAGGTGCAGCAAAGATGCTAGAATCTCTCACAAAACACCTATAGAAACCAGCGAGGCCAAGGAAACTCCTCACTTGTGTGACCGTTTTGGGCTGCGGCCAACTCTCAAGAGCTTCAATCTTGGCTGTATCAACTTCAATTCCCTGCGGGGTAACAACATAGCCAAGAAAAGATACTCGGTCACTGCAAAAGGTGCACTTCCCAAGGTTACCAAACAAATGTGCATCACATAGAGCAATAAAAACAACACGTGTTCCTCCAAAGATCTGCTATAAATCAATATATCATCAAAGTAAACTACCACAAATCATCCAATGAAAGCACGTAAAACTTCGTTCATTAATCTCATGAAAGCACTAGGTGCATTAGTTAACCCCAAAGGCATGACTAACCACTCATATAATCCAAACTTAGTTTTAAATGTTGTTTTCCATTCATCCCCCAATTTCATACGAATTTGATGGTATCCATTACGCAGGACAACTTTGGAGAATATTGTAGAGCCACTCAATTCATCAAGCATATCATCTAGCCTAGTAATAGGATGATGATAATGAATAGTAATAATGTTAATGCCTCTACAGTTAACACACATACGCGATGTACCATCCTTTTTTTTGCACTAGAATAATAGGAACATCACAAGGACTAAGGGATTCACGTATATAACCTTTGTCGAGCAGCTCCTAGAGTTGACGCATAATCTCCTTCGTCTCCTCTGGATTGGTACGGTATGGTGCATGGTTTGGTAGCGATGCACCGGGAATTAAGTAAATCTGATGCTCAATCCCGCGAATAGGTGGTAACCCCGGTGGCACGTCTTGTGGAAAGACGTCAGCAAACTCCTACAAAATGTTAGTGACAGCAGGAGGTAAAGAGGAAGGCACGTCCTCGAATGAAAATAATGCCTCTTTGCACACAAAAGCATAGCAAACAGATTTGTTGGAATCTAGATCATCAATATCAGATTTGGTGGCAAGTAAACATCCACTTTTCAATTTAATTTCAGAAGAAACACTAGATGGTTTATTATTAGGTTTCATTTGTTGCTCAAATTCTTTTGCCACAATCTGATTTTCACTCTTATTTTGCTCATGTTTTGCTTTACTAGCTCCATTAATATCATCTTTCAAAATGGAATCAAGAGACATATAAAGCAAAGTAATATGTTTATCCTTATGAGCAAGCGTATACTGATTTTTTCTACCATGGTGTATAGAATTTTTATCGAATTGCCATGGTCTACCAAGTAATAAGGAATATGCTTGCATGGGTACCACATCACAATCAACATAATCAGCATAGTAGCGATACTAAAATGCACACGAACAATACGTGTTACCTTAACATTGCCGCTAGTGTTGAACCATTGGATGTAGTAAGGATGCAGATGGGGTCTTGTGGTGAGAGACAACTTCTCCACCATCTCCATGCTAGCCAAGTTGTTGCAACTCCCTCCATCAATATTGATGCAGACAGAATGTTCCTTATCAAATCCCTTTGTATGGAACAAATTATGCCTCTGATTTTGCTTAGCTTGTGTTACCTGCACACTCAAAACACATTGAGCAACTAAACTCTCATACCTGTCAGCGTCTTCAGCGATTATGTATTGCGTCTCTTGTACATAATCATCTCCACCGTGTTCTTCACTTGTAATAAGAGCCAAAGTCTTCTCATCATAGTCACTAGCGGACTCATACCCACCATCCTCACTAGCAATCATCACATGCTTAGATGGGCATTCTCTCGCATAATGGCCTCCACCCTAGCAACGATGACCAATAATATCATGTGTTTGCCATGTTGATGCCATGGATGAAGAAGAGCTCTGTGCAGGCCCAAAAGGTGTACTCTTGGAAGATAGTGGTGGTTGTGCAAGCTTTCTTGTATCATGGCTGGAGGTGGCAGCTGACGGAGGTGCCGGTGCAGCAGAACATGTGGAAGTAGAGGATGCACGCGATGTACATGATGAAGGTCGACCTGCAGAAAAATTAGTCCACGCCAATGCCTGTCGATCCCGCACTTCACGTTCAACTTTGCAAGCAAAATGGAATAAATGAGTGACATTGTTATACCCCTTATACTCTAGAATGGTCTGAATCTCTCTATTTAATCCACCAATAAAACATGCAAACAATACCACATCTAATCATGCCAGTTTGTAATTCCTGATAATACTCCTCTATAGAGTTTTTCCTTGTCTCAAACGCTGCAGTTTTTGAAGTAATTCACGTTGATAATATGGTGGAACCCAGCGAGTATGCATAGCAATTTTCAAAGCAACCCCAGTAGTAGGGATATTATCATGATATAATCTACAATGTTCAGACCACCAAACAGAAGGAAAACTAGTGAATTCACAAACACCAGCAGAAACATGTCTATCCTCAGGATATTGTAAGCATGTGAAACATTGTTCAGTTTCTAACTCCCAAGTAAGATATACATCAGGAATGTATCTACCCTCAAACGGTGGAATATTCAATTTTAGTTTAGGAATATGGTCATAATCTCGTACCTGAGGTGGTGCCGCAGCCCTACCGTTGCGATGATATGCATGAGGTCGACCTGGTGCTGGTGGTGCTAGTGGTTGTATGTTGTTCTGGATCAACCTCATCCTTGTAATAGTCCTCTACCTCTGCAGTAGCAGCAGGAGCTACAGAAGCATCAACAGCAGTAGCAGCGGCACCAGAAGTTTGTCCTGGCTCAAGAGGAACACGTTGCACTCGCTTTGCTGGATCACGGCGTGGAGGTGGTTGTTGATGTTGTTGCAATGGTGTAGCAGATGTGGGTGGTGGTTGTGGAAGACGCGCGAGTACTTCATCAAACTTGGCATCCAACTTGGTGCGAATTGTCTTCTCAACATCATCAATCCTCTCCAGTTCCAAAGCTAGCCATCACGTCTTCCACCTATTGACTCAACATTTGCTGAAATTTATCATGAAGCTCCTTCTTCGTCATGTTCTCCCAGTCAATCTCGCCGGCTTGTGTTCCTGCCATGGTTAGCAGCAATAGAAACACACAAGAATATGATCCTACAGACTACTAGAAAGTGGAGGGTGTCACAAATCGGTCAAGCAAATCTCAAACTCTTACCAGTTCTTACCCAACAGCAGGTGGTGATCGGCAACCGTTGTACTCAAAACTCTCAAAGCTTGGACAGAGCGATTGCCAGGTGGTGTCAAACGCACTGTAACGCCCACGATGTGGCTATATCTCCCACGTGTCGAGGCACGACTTAGAGGCATAACCGCATTGTGGTTTTGTCGAAAGAAGGGTCATCTTCACACAATCCCATGTAATGAACAAGAATGGGATAAAGAGTTGGCTTACAATCGCCACTTCACACAATACATAAATATAATTCATACATCATCCGAAATACACACATAGACCGACTACGGTCAAGATCCAAATGAAAATAAGATAACCCCAAATGTTAGATCCCCGATCGTCCCAACTGGGCTCCACTACTGATCATCAGGAAAAGACACATAGTAACGACCACGTTCCTCATCGAACTCCCACTTGAGATCGATCCCATCATCTGCACTGGCATCGTCGGCACCTGCAACTGTTTTGGTAGAATCTGTGAGTCACGAGGACTCAGCAATCTCACACCCGCGAGATCAAGAATATTTAAGCTTGTAGGAAAGGATGGTGTAATGAGGTGGAGCTGCAGCGGCAATAAGCATATATGGTGGCTAACATACGCAAAAGAGAGCGAGAAGAGAAGCAACGGAATGGTCGTCATCTAGCAATGACCAAGAAGTGATCCTGAACTCCTACTTACGTCATTCATAACTCAAGCCGTGTTCACTTCCCGGACTCCGCCGAGAAGAGACCATCACGGCTACACACACAGTTGATGTATTTTAACTGGGTCAAGTGACAAGTTCTCTACAACCGGACATTAACAAATTCCCATCTGCCTCATAACCGCGGGCACGACTTTCGAAAGATAATACCCTGCAGGGGTGTCCCAACTTAGCCCATCATAAGCTCTCATGGTCAACGAAGGATAAACCTTCTCCCGGAAAGACCCGATCAGTCTCGGAATCCCGGTTTACAAAACATTTCGACAATGGTAAAACAAGACCAGCAAAGCCGCCCGAATGTGCCAACAAATCCCGATAGGAGCTGCACATATCTCGTTCTCAGGGCACACCGGATGAGCAGTCCGTACAACTAAAACCAATCCTCGAGTTTCCCCAAGGTGGCGCTGCAAAGGGCTCTAGTTTGGACCAGCACTCAGAGGAACACTGGCCCGGGGGTTTAAAATAAAGATGACCCTCGGGCTCTAGAAAACCCGGGGGAAAAAGGCTTAGCTAGCAAATGGTAAAACCAAGGTTGGGCCTTGCTGGAGGAGTTTTATTCAAGGCGAACTATCAAGGGGGTCCCATAAATCACCCGACCGCGTAAGGAACGCAAACTCAAGGAACATAATACCGGTATGACAGAAACTAGGGCGGCAAGAGTGGAACAAAACACCAGGCATAAGGCCGAGCCTTCCACTCTTTACCAAATATATATAGATGCATTAATTAAATAAGAGATATTGTGATATCCCAACATATCCATGTTCCGACATGGAACAAACTTCAACTTCACCTGCAACTAGCAACGCTATAAGAAGGGCTGAGCAAAAGCGGTAACTTCGCCAAACAACGGTTTGCTAGGAAAGGATGGTTAGAGGCTGACATGGCAATATGGGAGGCATGATATAGCAAGTGATAGGTAGCGCAGCATGGCAATAGAGCGAACAACTAGCAAAGCAAAGATAGAAGTGATTTCGAGGGGTGGTCATCTTGCCTGCAAGGTTCTCAGAGTTGTCGAAAGCTTGATCCTCGTAAGCGTACTCAACAGGTTCCTCGTTCACGAACTCGTCTCCCGGCTCTACCCAAGACAAGAACACAAGCAACGGAACCACAATCAATCACGAGAAATGCACAAGCAACATGATGCAAAACATGTATGATATGCAAGATATGATATGCGATGCATATGCGTGCTCTGGAAGGAAAATGATGAACAAGGCAGTAACTTGGCAAACCAAGCATGCCACTTTAAAGATGAGATGATTTCGGTCGAAATCGATATAAAGATCACCGGAAACGGATGTACGGTTTGCAAATGGCAAGCAAAACAAGAATGACACGAATCTGCGATTAACAGCATGATAGCACTTAAAATGCAACAAGCAACAATGCTACAGCACTTCAACATAGCAAAAAAGCATATGTCAGTAATCTACAGGAGATGCTTGACAAAAGATGAACACTGAGCTACGGCTAGATCACAACATAACAAGCTCAAACAAGCATGGAAAAAGTGCAAAAGATAACAGGATCACAGACTTGGTGAAATTACTGGACATGACTGAAACAGCATCAGGTAGCAATGTTCATAGCACGAAATCAACATGCTATAGGAAGTTAACATGGCAAAACAAGGCATGTAAGTAGTCTACTAAATGCATATGACAAACGTCCCTTACTGACTATAAGCCAAAAAGGACCAGAAGATATGATGGCAAGCATGTAAACATAGCAAGTTTCGTTATCAGGTTTCAGACTTGGCAGAAAACAGAGCATGGCAGAAATAATAATATGAAGGCATCTTGGTGAGCTTGATGCACTCACCACAAGGCAATGCATGACAAAAAAAGCATACCTACAGCAATATGGCAAGATTATGAAGCTAACCATGGCAAGAACAAATACATAGCATGTATGGATCAACTACAACAAGCTTGGCAAAATAGCATATCATGTTAAGAATCTGCCAGAAATATTTTATAGCGAAAGTAGAGCAAGATTGAGTCATGCTATGGCACTCCATAATTGCAAACAAAGGCAGGAATAGATCAATTACAACAATATCTACAAAACATCCTTACTGAACATCTCCAAAATATGCATGTATCTCTCTGTAGCATCAAGTTTACATGGCAACGAAATTACAGCAGACAGACTTAGAGAAATCACACTGTCCCTGAAATCAGAAACATTACGGAGCCTAGTTTGCATGCTTGTTCTAGTCACCACAGAGATCACAAAAATACATGGCATACACCACTGGAATGATGGCATGGCATACCAAAAAACACATGTAGAGCTCATGCACATAAGATACACACATTAAATGATACAAAAATGACAAATCTCCAAGTTCTGATAAGACCCTGCAGATAACAGCAACTAGCACTCTTGCACCAGAGATTTGGGCATCCAGACGGCATCTAATGAACATGGTGCAATTGAACAAATTGTAGAGCATCATGATATGAACAATTCGATATATTACACGCGTGAAATGGAGCTATGAACAGAGAGTTATGCTATGATGAACAGGTACACATGCTGTAAAATGCAAAAGACTTGGCAGAATATTGGGGAAGAAGTCAACCAGATCTAGGGTTCTTGGCATGGTTCCCGAGGCGGCGGCGCGAGCTCGCCGGAGTCGGAGGATGCGGCGGCCGGAGCGACGAGGGGAGGCACCGGCGGGGTCGGGGCCGCGGTGGCTCGCCGGAGACGGAGTGGAGGCGGCGGCCGGCGAGGGTCGGGGCCGGCGAACGCCGGGCGAGGCGCGGCGGCGGCGGCGGTGGCCAGCGACTGGCGCGCGGGCGGCGGTGGAGAAGAGGAGGCGCGGCGGCGGTGGTGGCCGGCGACTGGCGCGCGGGCGGCGGCGGAGAAGAGGAGGCGCGGCGGCGGCGATGGCCGGCGACTGGCGCGCGGGCGTCGGAGCGGCTCGGGCGGAGGCGGCGGAGGCGCGGGCTCGCGCGGGCCCGCGGTGGGCCTGGCGGGCCGGCGCGGTGGAGAGGGCGGCGGCGACAGGTGGCGGGCTCCGGTTGGACGCGGGCGGCGGCGCGATTCCGTCCGGCCGGAGCGGACGTGTCCGGCGGCGCACGGGGATTTCTGTAGGGTTTCATCTGGGGATGTTTTCGGGAGGGGATGAGTATAAATAGGTAGAGGGAGTTAGGAGAGTCCAAATGAGGTGCGGTTTTCGCCCACACGATCGTGATCGAACGACCTACATCATGGAAGAGAGTTTGGTGGGTTTTGGGCTGTTTATAGAGGGGTTTTTACTGCAACACACGAATGGACATTGCGGATGCCCGGTTAACCGTTGGAGTACCAAACGACCTCCAAATGGAACGGAACTTGACCGGTGGTCTACCGGTGGTATACCAAGGCCACTTGACAAGCCTCGGTCCATTCCGAGAACGTTTGACACCCGCTCACGAAAGAAAACAAGAGGGGTGCGCCGGAGGAGATGGGAGCGCCGGATTGCAAAACGGACAACGGGGAAAATGCTCGGATGCATGAGACGAACACGTATGCAAATGCAATGCACATGATGACATGATATGAAATGCATGACATGGACAAAATGCAAAACGAAAGACAAAACCCGACCACGCAGGGAATATCATAACACATAGCCGAAAATGGCAAGAGTCGGAGTTACAAATATGGAAAGTTACATGCGGGGTGTTACACGCACGATGTAGATGTATGTGGAGCTGGGAAGGCTTATGATATGGTAGCAAAAATGTCAGCAACAATCGATTCAGAGATGCAAAGTTGATTAAACGCTCAACGACGGTACTGTGCTAGTCCTACGCTAGACCGTACTAGAGATGCGAGCCCAGAGCATGAACAAAAGCACGGCGCGACACGTAAACAAGGGAAAAGCACACTGAAAAAGTTCACTCTTTTTTTGCGCTCTTTTTTTGTGAAAAATCACTAGAATGGCGAGTGTCTCAAAACTCTTCCCAAGTCAAAATAACAGGATAGACATGAAATTTTTTCGACTATTTTTTTGGAATTCAGGGCAGCGACGACCAAAAAGTGCGATAAAAAACACTATGATGACACGTGTCTCAAAAGACTCAGAAAAGCCTAAAACAGGATAGGGAAAATTTATTTTCGCCTGCTGAAATTTTGGCCTAAAAACTGCCATGGGGTCTCCAGACTTTTTTTTCCGAAACCTACTCAGGCAAGGAAACACGAATCTGAAAGTAGATGGAACTCGAAAGCAAACCTAATATGAAAAGACTCAGGTTGGTGGTGGACAGGCAGATGTATATGTGGACTTGGATTGGTGGTGGACAGGGGGATGTATATGTGGACTCGGATTGGTGGTGGACAGCGGATGTATATGTGGACTCGAATTGGTGGTGGACAGTAGGATGTATATGGCAGTGGTAAGGAAGATGGTGGTGGTGGTGGTATATGGCAACAACGATGAAGATGGTGCAGTGGCAGCGTGATAACTTGTGAACAGAACTCGAAACTCTAAGGGAAACTAGACTCTAAGACCAGCAACTTGACACAACGATGCAACCGAAAATTCAACAAAGCAAATACAAAAAATATTATGCAATGGCTCAGATTGGTTTGGATATGATGAACTGACCCTATTTTTTTGGCTTTTTTGTGGATTGTAGGTATGAAGAATAGACTTGATCTAAACTATGAAAAACTGTAAAATCTCACCGAGCAACCAGGAAATTTGATACCACGTGATAGAGGCAAAGGTGTGCCATCTTTCAATGAGAAGGTGATTATCATTTTCAGTGGAGTAGATTTTGACGATCCGACTACGAACATACGAGGACGTCGCACCTTAGCAATCGCTAAACCAACTCTAAGACGTTATTGACCATGCTGGAGCACGATCAACCAGACCACAAAGGTCTATTTCCTGCAAGCGAACGAAGAACAAGCAAGAAACTAAGATTGCAACTTGGATATTGTGAATATAAGATGAAAGCTTTATTGATCAAGGTGGGGTTCTGTGACGTCTTGGTCTGGTCATTGAACACAAACAAAGTACGCGAAGTTGCAGCTATGGAAAACTTTTAATCTAAACAAAACCCAAAGTCTAAGCGATGCCCTAAGGGCTGTATATATGGTGGAAGAGGGGGGAATTTCGTGGCCCAATGGAGGAGGGTCTGAAACCAACCCTAACTCTGTTTTTCGCATACATACGGACTCTAAAAACAGCCTATTGTGACGCCCGGATAATTAGACTACAGTAATTCCTTGCTAATGATGCCACGTCAACTCTGTCACTAGACTTAATCTCGGGTTAGTTGAAAACCGATTCAAATTCAAAATTAAATTAAAGGCAAACAACAAATATTTTCAAACATCAAAACTAAAATGTTCGGTTTGTGCCGAATATTACATAGGTAATTATAGTAAAGGAAACACTTGTTTATAAAATACTAAAATGCTCTAAAATAATTAAAACATAAAAGAAATAAGATAAGAAAAGAAAAGACAAAACAGAAAACAAAGGGAATATAAAGGACCCCCCTACTAGGCCACGGCCCAGCTGGTCTCTGAGCCAACCCGACCGGCCCAGCCGGCCCCCTCACCTCCCCAGCTTAACCCCACTCCCCGTGACCTAACCTACCCACGCCCCCACTCACCCCCACGTCTCCCTCGCTCCCCCACTCGCTCGCTTTCTTCCCCCCGATCTGGATCGAGATCGGGGCAAAGAACCGAAGCCACCGCGCCGACCGTGCCGCCCGTTCCTCCCCGCGATCCGACGCCGCCACCGCACACCATCACCTCCTCATCCCCCCGCTGGATCTGGATCGGGGCGACGACCCCGACGACCGCGCCCGCGTCCGCTGCCGCCCGAAGGCCTCCCCGTCGCCGGTCCAACACATCGTCGTTGCTCGTCGTCGTCGCCCGGAGCTCCTCCGCCTCGTCCTCCTCGTCTCCTCCTCGCCGGCGACACGTCCCCGTCCTCCTCCCCAAAGGCTCCACCGAGCCTCGCCGCCCCCCTGCTCACCAACGCGGGTGAGAACCCCGTCGCCTCCCGCCTCTACTCCTACGCCCGTTGTGGCCTCGCTCACGCCCCGTGTTTTGGCCGCCGAGCCCGGAGCTCGGCTCCCGCGCGCACACTCGCTGCTTCGTGCCTCGCCTTGGCCGCGCCCGGCGAAGCGCGCGCCCTCTGTCTCATGCGCTCCGCCCTCCTGCTGCTCACGCTCCGCGCTGCCATTGCCGCAGCTTCCCGCGGCCCGTTGTGCCCGCCTCCGCCGCCTACTCTCGTGCCATGCGCCCGCCCTCCTTTCCCCGCTCGCCCCGCTCCCCGCTGCTGCTCCCGCCTTGCGCCGCCAGCGTCCGCCGTGCCTCGGCTTCGTTCCGGTGCGCCCGGCGCGCCCGCAGCCGCAGCCAACCCGCTCGCCGGTGCACCCTGGCCCTGGCCGCACGCGCCCGTCGAGCCCAGTCGCAGCCGCCCACGCTCGTCGTCCCACTTGGCCTCGTCGCGCCACCCTGCTCCGGTAGCCACCGCGGCCGCCCCCTTCCCTGGTCGCCTCGGGCGTGCGGGCACCCCTTCGCCCGCACCCGGTGCCCGCTAACCCGCATCGCCCCCTGGGCCTATGAAATGTGGGGCCGCCCCCTGAGAACGTTAACAAAACATATAATAGAAAATTAATTAATTAATTAACTATTTAATTAACTTAATTAACCTGTGTTAGTTAATCTAATAACCTAATTAGTCTATTTAATCTGTTAGGTTAGAAAAACAGTCAATGACAGGCAGGCCCCACCCCCTGTTGACCAGTCAAACGTTGACTAGTCAACTGGGACCACCTGGCCCACCTGTCAGCCTCTGGTACACTTCTGTGTACGTAGAGCTGGGTGCACCTAACATTTAGCTATTTAATTTCGAATTAATAATGATTCCAGAATATTACTAAAACTTGGAAAAATCATAATAAATAATCCGTAACTCGGATGAAAATACTTTGTACATGAAAGTTGCTCAGAACGACGAGACGAATCCGAATACATAGCCCGTTCATCCGCCACACATCCCTAGCATATCAAACACGCAACTTTCCCCTCTGGTTCATCTGTCCGAACACGCGAAACACCAGGAATACCTTCCTGGATGTTTCCCCCTTCGCCGGTATCACCTCCTACCGCGTTAGGGCACACCTGGCACCGCTACTTGTTATGTCATGCATCGATATGCATCTGTTTGCATTGTATTCATTGTTTCTTCCCCCTCTTCTCTCCGGTAGACTATGAGACCGACGCTGCTGCTGGTACCCCGATCAACTACGGTGTTGACGACCCCTCCTTCTTGCCAGGGAAACCAGGCAAGCCCCCCTGATCACCAGATATCGCCTATTCTACTCTCTACTGCTTGCATTAGAGTAGTGTAGCATGTTACTGCTTTCCGTTAATCCTATTCTGCTGCATAGCCTGTCTTTGCCACTACTGTTGTTACCTTTACCTGCAATCCTAAATGCTTAGTATAGGATGCTAGTTTTCCATCAGTGGCCCTACCTTCTTGTCCGTCTGCTATGCTATACTATTGGGCCATGATCACTCGGGAGGTGATCACGGGTATATACTATATACTTTATACATGATACATGTGGTGACTAAAGTCAGGTCGGCTCGTGGAGCACCCGCGAGTGATTCACGGATTGGGGCCTGAAAGGACCTTTGTCCCGACGGCCCTCTGTGTAGATCTTTGTGGCGGAGCGATAGGGCAGGTTGAGACTACCTAGGTGAGAGGTGGGCCTGGCCCTGTCAGCGTTCGCGGTTACTTCAAAATAACACGCTTAACGAGATCTTGGTATTTGATCTGAGTCTGGCCACTGGCCTATACACACTAACCAACTACGCGGGAACAGTTATGGGCACTCGACGTCGTGGTATCAGCCGAAGCCTTCGTGACGTCAGCGACTGAGCGACGCGCGCCAGATTGGACAGCGTAACGTGACTTCCTTTGTAATGGAGGTTGCTAGGTCTGCTTCCGGCCGCGTTCGCAACATGCAGGTGTGCAATGGGCGATGGGCCCAGACCCCTGCGCCATAGGATTTAGACCAGCGTGCTGACCTCTCTGTTGTGCCTAGGTAGGGCAACGACGTGTTGATCTTCCGAGGCCGGGCATGACCCAGGAAAGTGTGTCCGGCCAAATGGGATCGAGCGTGTTGGGTAATGTGGTGCACCCCTGCAAGGAAGTTTATCTATTCGAATAGCCGTGTCCCTCGGTAAAAGGACGACCCAGAGTTGTACCGTGACCTTATGACAACTAGAACCGGATACTTAATAAAACACACCCTTCCAAGTGCCAGATATAACCAGGTGATCGCTCTCTAATAGGGCGACGAGGAGGGGATCGCCGGGTAGGATTATGCTATGCGGTGCTACTTGGTGAACTTACCATCTACTCTCTTCTGCATGCTGCAAGATGGAGGCTGCCAGAAGCGTAGTCTTCGATAGGACTAGCTATCCCCCTCTTATTCTGACATTCTGCAGTTCAGTCCACCGATATTGCCCCTTTACACATATACCCATGCATATGTAGTGTAGCTCCTTGCTTGCGAGTACTTTGGATGAGTACTCACGGTTGCTTTTCTCCCTCTTTTCCCCCTTTCCCTTCTACCTGGTTGTCGCAACCAGATGCCGGAGCCTAGGAGCCAGACGCCACCGTCGACGACGACTCCTACTACACTTGAGGTGCCTACTACTACGTGCAGGCTGCCGACGACCACCAGGAGTAGTTTAGGAGGATCCCAGGCAGGAGGCATGCGCCTCTTTCGATCTGTATCCTAGTTTGTGCTAGCCTTCTTAAGGCAGACTTGTTTACTTATGTCTGTACTGAGATATTGTTGCTTCCTCTGGCTCGTCTATGATCGAGCACTTGTATTCGAGCCGTCGAGGCCCCTGGCTTGTATTATGATGCTTGTATGACTTATTTATGTTTTTAGAGTTGTGTTGTGATATCTTCCCGTGAGTCCCTCATCTTGATCGTACACATTTGCATGCATGATTAGTGTACGATTGAATCGGGGGAGTCACAAGTTGGTATCAGAGCCGACTTCTTGTAGGAATCCCCTTTCCAACTCCTTGGCCGTAGTTGAGTCTAGTCATTGAAAAACTTTTTACTAACATGGCTGTGCGGCTTACGGGCCCATGTCGCCATTTGGGTGGTATTAGGATCTTTTTATTCCTCGTCTTTACTCTGGGATTCTAATCTCTCTTCTTTTCGGGTTAAAGACTTTGCTAACTCTAACATTAGGATCTCGTGATCACATCCACCCGGAGAGCCCCTTCATTCCAGATGATCGACTGCTTCAACAAAAGATTCTGACAATACTCTCTGATTTTCTCCTGAGACTTTGTGCCATTGCTTTTGCAATTCCCTTCCATCGATAAACCCTATGGATAACCACATACACTTCCCATTCATACAATCATTCCCCGTGGATCTTGTTATTACAAGATACCTCGAAATTCTCTCTATTGTTTCGAGAATACTTTGTGCTTACTGTCTTACAATTCTTAGCCACATGAATACCCTTACGGATAATTCCTCGCACTTATCAAGTATCCGCTCATTCCCGGTTGTTCATGTGTTTCACAAAAGTTTTCGAAATACCATTCGATCTTCCGAAAATCCTGAGCATCCTATTGCTCTTGAAATTCTTGCTTGCTTGCATTATGGTTAATCCCATAAGTCTAGTATTCTTGTTGACATCCATTGTCATTATCATTTTGAGTCCATTGATTCGATTTGCTGCGAATGCTCGCAATCCTCAAACAGATCCTCGAATTCATCCTTCCGGCTCAGACGTCATTTTAAACATGAGCTGGATCTCAACCAATCAAATTTTGCCATCGATTGTACCCCTAAGGCTATTCAACTTATCCATCCCTAATCAGAGCATTGCTTCTGATCCCTTGTCTTGGAATTCATAATTCCTTTGCATTTGAACTTTGAGTTAGTCAGTTGTTTCTATAATCTGATCTCCTTGCATTCTTTCTCCCTCTGGTTGGGTACCGATGCTCACATCAGATCCCTTGTGGGCCATCGGATCCTTTGTTGTATTTTATCCGACAACGTCCTTCATATTCAATCACTTTGGAAGTTCTTTCCCTGATACATAATGCCATTGGTAAATCCTATTCCTTGATTTGGCCAACCATGCTCTGCTTTCGAGCTTGTGATATTTATTCTTAAAATTTGTGGTATATGCTCCTAAGATGCCCCGATGGGTTGAACCTATGCCTTCCCCAAACCGTATGAACCCAAAAGTTTTCGCGAGTGATACTCTTCTGTTGCTTCGCCAAATAAAATTTCAACACTACAACATTTTCAAAAATGAGAAGTGAATGAAAGGTTATGCATTGCAGAAGTGGGAGTCGACCTTGAACCTTGTGTTCATGCCCATGGGCACGATGCCGATCTTATCATGGAACCCTCTCGTAAAAATAATTACCCCTGGATATAGTATCATCTCGTGGATGTGAATTGATCCCTTTGCAATCGTGGTTCCGACCATGTTCTCCTTTAAATACCATTTCTCGTGCAAGTTTAAGCACTTGTCTTCTGCAGAACAATACCCCAGTCCAACCTCTACTTTGATCCGTCGTCTAGTATTACCCCCTGGTATCTCGAGATTATCATGGAACTGCATAACTTCTTATGAGCTCTTCATCAAGTACTACATTCTCAGTGATTCCAAATTTTCACGGGCTCTGAGTTACTAAACACTCAAAGACACCGATAACTGAACCGAGTCCGCATCGTGATTAAACAACTCTTAGTAATCTTCTTTACTTACGAGTTTAATAAACCTTCAAGTCATCCCAAGCCTGATCGGCTATATCTTTACCGTGCTAAATTTTATCTGTGCTACTTGGTCCTTCCCGGAGCATAATTTTTGACGATGAGCTAAGCTTACGTCGATCCTCCTCATCATATTATTTCATCTTGAACAACAAACTTGATTTCGAGTTTGTGTCCTACTCATGGTTCCAATAACCTTTCGCTTCATCATTCCTTCGACTTGATGTCATCGCCGATCGATTACACCTTCATGAAATCTCCCGACAATTGTGTCATGATCATCATCAACATTTTGAGCACTTCCAGGATATCAATCAAATTCATGATGGGAAATACCATCCTTGCCCCTCGAGGATTGTGTTATCATCGACAACATTCTTGCCTTCCCCCAACACAAACTTGTTCATGTTATGGATGCAACTGGCTATCCAGCTTGTATGATGTTCTACCTTGAAGTAATACTGTCTTTATGCAAGGATGTTGTGAGGATTGCTCCACCTCTTAAGAATTCTTGGTATAGTGATACTTCTCACCATCACCATTCTTTCTTGGTCCTCGTATTGATTCCAACCGGGGTACCAACAAGTGAGCGGTGTTGTCTGGATTCTGCACTTCTAGCAACCCTGTTGCTCTGAAGTTAATGATGGACAATTCATTCTTAGCCTATCGGTTGTTGAACCACCATTGTAACGTTGATCGTGCTACTATAAGCCCATAATTCGGGCGCACCTTTCAACCAATGGTTAATGGTGTATGTTTTCCTCGAGCATACATCATTATACCATCTGATCTGACAAATGTTATCTCCTTGTTCACATCATTGTGGAGATCCATCTTTTTGGATACCTCGTTGAATTATCGCTGAGTCCATCAGCCACCTCCTCACTCCGATTTTTCAATAAGAACATTTGAAGCACAAAGCTAAATCTTCTTTATCAATTATCCAAACACCACTGTATGGGTAATGACATGAATGTTGGAAATATGCCCTAGAGGCAATAATAAATGGTTATTATTATATTTCTTTGTTCATGGTAATTGTCTATTGTTCATGCTATAATTGTGTTATCCGGAAATCGTAATACATGTGTGAATACATAGACCACAACGTGTCCCTAGTAAGCCTCTAGTTGACTAGCTCGTTGATCAACAGATAGTCATGGTTTCCTGACTATGGACATTGGATGTCATTGATAACGGGATCACATCATTAGGAGAATGATGTGATGGACAAGACCCAATCCTAAGCATAGCTCAAAGATCGTGTAGTTCGTTTGCTAGAGCTTTTCCAATGTCAAGTATCTTCTCCTTAGACCATGAGATCGTGCAACTCCCGGATACCGTAGGAGTACTTTGGGTGTGCCAAACGTCACAACGTAACTGGGTGACTATAAAGGTATACTACGGGTATCTCCGAAAGTGTCTGTTGGGTTGGCACGGATCGAGACTGGGATTTGTCACTCCGTATGACGGAGAGGTATCTCTGGGCCCACTCGGTAATGCATCATCATAATGAGCTCAATGTGACTAAGGAGTTAGTCACGGGATCATGCATTGTGGTACGAGTAAAGAGACTTGCCGGTAACGAGATTGAACAAGGTATTGGGATACCGACGATCGAATCTCGGGCAAGTAACATACCGATTGACAAAGGGAATTGCATACGGGATTGATTGAATCCTCGACATCGTGGTTCATCCGATGAGATCATCATGGAACATGTGGGAGCCAACATGGGTATCCAGATCCCGCTGTTGGTTATTGACCGGAGAGGCGTCTCGGTCATGTCTGCATGTCTCCCGAACCCGTAGGGTCTACACACTTAAGGTTCGGTGACGCTAGGGTTGTAGAGATATGAGTATGCGAAAACCCGAAAGTTGTTCGGAGTCCCGGATGAGATCCCGGACGTCACGAGGAGTTCCGGAATGGTCCGGAGGTGAAGAATTATATATAGGAAGTCCAGTTTCGGCCACCGGGAAAGTTTCGGGGGTTATCGGTATTGTACCGGGACCACCGAAAGGGTCCCGGGGTCCACCGGGTGGGGCCACCTATCCCAGAGGGCCCCATGGGCTGAAGTGGGAAGGGAACCAGCCCTTAGTGGGCTGGGGCGCCCCCATGGGCCTCCCCCTGCGCCTAGGGTTGGAAACCCTAGGGTGGGGGGGGGGGCGCCCCACTTGACTTGGGGGGTAAGTTACGCCCCTTGGCCGCCGCCCCCCATCTAGATGGGTCTTGGCCGGCGCACCCCCTCCCAGGAGGCCTATATAAAGGGGGGAGGGAGGGCAAGAACAGTACAGCCTTGGGCGCCTCCCTCCTCCCCTGCTACACCTCTCCCTCTCGCAGAAGCTCGGCGAAGCCCTGCCGAGATCCCGCTACATCCACCACCACGCCGTCGTGCTGCTGGATCTCCATCAACCTCTCCTTCCCCTTGCTGGATCAAGACGGAGGAGACATCGCTGCACCGTACGTGTGTTGAACGCGGAGGTGCCGTCCGTTCGGCACTCGGTCATCGGTGATTTGGATCACGGCGAGTACGACTCCATCAACCTCGTTCATTGGAACGCTTCCGCTCGTGATCTACAAGGGTATGTAGATGCACTCCTTTCCTCTCGTTGCTAGTATACTCCATAGATGGATCTTGGTGAGCGTAGGAAAATTTTAAAATTCTGCTACGATCCCCAACAGTGGCATCATGAGCCAGGCCTATGCGTAGTTACTATGCACGAGTAGAACACAAAGCAGTTGTGGGCGTTGATGTTGCCAATTCTTCTTGCCACTACTAGTCTTATCTTGTTTCGGCGGTATTATGGGATGAAGCGGCCCGGACCGACCTTACACGTACGCTTACGTGAGACAGGTTCCACCGACTGACATGCACTAGTTGCATAAGGTGGCTAGCGGGTGTCTGTCTCTCCTACTTTAGTCGGAACGGATTCGATGAAAAGGGTCCTTATGAAGGGTAAATAGAAATTGGCAAATCACGTTGTGGTTTTACGTAGGTAAGAAACGTTCTTGCTAGAAACCTACAAGCCACGTAAAAACTTGCAACAACAATTAGAGGACGTCTAACTTGTTTTTGCAGCAAGTGCTATGTGATGTGATATGGCCAGAAGATGTGATGAATGATATATGTGATGTATGAGATTGATCATATTCTTGTAATAGGAATCACGACTTGCATGTCGATGAGTATGACAACCGGCAGGAGCCATAGGAGTTGTCTTTATTATTTTGTATGACCTGCGTGTCATTGAATAACGCCATGTAAATTACTTTACTTTGTTGCTAAACGCGTTAGCCATAGAAGTAGAAGTAATCGTTGGCATGACAACTTCATGAAGACACAATGATGGAGATCATGGTGTCATGCCGGTGACGAAGATGATCATGGTGCCCCGAAGATGGAGATCAAAGGAGCATAATGATATTGGCCATATCATGTCACTATTTGATTGCATGTGATGTTTATCATGTTTTGCATCTTATTTGCTTAGAACGACGGTAGTAATTAAGATGATCCCTTATAATAATATCAAGAAAGTGTTCCCCCTAACTGTGCACCGTTGCGAAGGTTCGTTGTTTCGAAGCACCACGTGATGATCGGGTGTGATAGATTCTAACGTTCGCATACAACGGGTGTTGACGAGCCTAGCATGTACAGACATGGCCTCGGAACACACGCAATACACTTAGGTTGACTTGACGAGCCTAGCATGTACAGACATGGCCTCGGAACACGGAGGACCGAAAGGTCGAGCATGAGTCGTATAGAAGATACGATCAACATGGAGATGTTCACCGATCTTGACTAGTCCGTCTCACGTGATGATCGGACACGGCCTAGTTAACTCGGATCATGTTTCACTTAGATGACTAGAGGGATGTCTGTCTGAGTGGGAGTTCATTAAATAATTTGATTATATGAACTTAATTTTCATGAACTTAGTCTAAAATCTTTACACTATGTCTTGTAGATCAAATGGCCCACGTTGTCCTCAACTTCAACGCGTTCCTAGAGAAAACCAAGCTGAAAGATGATGGCAGTAACTATACGGACTGGGTCTGGAACCTGAGGATCATCCTCATAGCTGCCAAGAAAGATTATGTCCTAGAAGCACCGCTAGGTGAAGCACCAATCCCAGAGAACCAAGACGTTATGAACGCTTGGCAGCAGCGTCCTGATGATTACTCCCTTGTTCAGTGCGGCATGCTTTACAGCTTAGAACCGGGTCTCCAAAAGCGTTTTGAGAAACATGGAGCATATGAGATGTTCGAGGAGCTGAAAATGGTTTTCCAAGCTCATGCCCGGGTCGAGAGATATGAAGTCTCCGACAAGTTCTTCAGCTGTAAAATGGAGGAGAATAGTTCTGTTAGTGAGCACATAATTCAGCTGTAAAATGGAGGAGAATAGTTCTGTTAGTAAGCCTCTAGTTCACTAGCTCGTTGATCAACAGATAGTCATGGTTTCCTGACTATGGACATTGGATGTCATTGATAACGGGATCACATCATTAGGAGAATGATGTGATGGACAAGACCCAATCCTAAGCATAGCTCAAAGATCGTGTAGTTCGTTTGCTAGAGCTTTTCCAATGTCAAGTATCTTCTCCTTAGACCATGAGATCGTGCAACTCCCGGATACCGTAGGAGTACTTTGGGTGTGCCAAACGTCACAACGTAACTGGGTGACTATAAAGGTATACTACGGGTATCTCCGAAAGTGTCTGTTGGGTTGGCACGGATCGAGACTGGGATTTGTCACTCCGTATGACGGAGAGGTATCTCTGGGCCCACTCGGTAATGCATCATCAAAATGAGCTCAATGTGACTAAGGAGTTAGTCATGGGATCATGCATTGTGGTACGAGTAAAGAGACTTGCCGGTAACGAGATTGAACAAGGTATTGGGATACCGACGATCGAATCTCAGGCAAGTAACATACCGATTGACAAAGGGAATTGCATACGGGATTGATTGAATCCTCGACATCGTGGTTCATCCGATGAGATCATCATGGAACATGTGGGAGCCAACATGGGTATCTAGATCCCGCTGTTGGTTATTGACCGGAGAGGCGTCTCGGTCATGTCTGCATGTCTCCCGAACCCGTAGGGTCTACACACTTAAGGTTCGGTGACGCTAGGGTTGTAGAGATATGAGTATGCGGAAACCCGAAAGTTTTTTGGAGTCCCGGATGAGATCCCAGACGTCACGAGGAGTTCCGGAATGGTCCGGAGGTGAAGAATTATATATGGGAAGTCCAGTTTCGGCCACCGGGAATGTTTCGGGGGTTATCGGTATTGTACCGGGACCACTGGAAGGGTCCCGGGGGCCCACCGGGTGGGGCCACCTATCCCGGAGGGCCCCATGGGCTGAAGTGGGAAGGGAACCAGCCCTTAGTGGGCTGGGGCGCCCCCCATGGGCCTCCCTTGCGCCTAGGGTTGGAAACCCTAGGGTGGGGGGGGGGGGCGCCCCACTTGACTTGGGGGGTAAGTTACCCCCCTTGGCAACAACAGTACAGCCTTGGGCGCCTCCCTCCTCGCCTGCTACACCTCTCCCTCTTGCAGAAGCTCGGCGAGGCCCTGCCGAGATCCCGCTACATCCACCACCACGCCATCGTGCTGCTGGATCTTTATCAACCTCTCCTTCCCCCTTACTGGATCAAGACGGAGGAGACGTCGCTGCACCGTACTTGTGTTGAACGCGGAGGTGCCGTCCGTTCGGCACTCGGTCATCGGTGATTTGGATCACGGCGAGTACGACTCCATCAACCTCGTTCATTGGAACGCTTCCGCTCACGATCTACAAGGGTATGTAGATGCACTCCTTTCCTCTCGTTGCTAGTATACTCCATAGATGGATCTTCGTGAGCGTAGGAAAATTTGAAAATTCTGCTGCGATCCCCAACAATGAAATTCCTCTCCCCTTACCTGAATGGTTTTCTATTTTCTATCATGTCATGGATAACATGCTCTGCTTGTCCTTGGGGAGGATATACCCCTGAAATATGTGTTTAAACACATTTTCCTTCCCATTGTTCTGTTTAATCCAATAATCACATTTAACTTTCCATTGGTTTGTATAACCCTTCTTGTAATCTACTTAATTGAGCAGTGATAATTCCCTGCTTAGGTAAGCACCTTGTTGTACCACTCTGACAGTAAGACCCTGTTACTATTGTTGATGCCGGTAACCACCGATGGATGAGAACTTTGACTATTGGTCCGCCTCGTTCAACGAGCAGGAAATTGTTCTCTTCGTCCCTCGCCCTTGGCACCAATGTTGTTGCCGACATAACTGACAGGCTATCCTCTGACTTGACTTGCTTACATGATCGTGCAAGATGTCATCGCCCTTTCTACCTTCAACCCACATGGTGGGCCCATAACCCACAATTCCACAGGATCGAAACCCGACTCTCCTATACACCCCCGGTTTCCAAAGTTAGTTCCTCGCACTTGGCCTCGTATGTGATTCACGAGCCACCTTCCGAGAGATCATCAATTTTGGTATCAAACACAATACTTATTCACATTGCTTTGAACCCCTTTTCACGCCCTGTTTCAGGCATCGAACGATTGCCTGCCCGCTCGAAACTTCCCATGATACCTCCTTACTTTGCTTTCGATATTTTCATAAGTTTCAATTCAAGAGTTACTTCCGCCACCTTCCTCGATATTATCGACCAGATAGTCGACCTTGCAGAGGTATGTTCTCCCGGAATGCCCACCCTTTATTCTTTCGTAAGTACGATGGAGTTCCTGAAGAAAGGACGCCGACTTCATCATGATGACCTAAAGCAGAGAAATGAAGACATCAACGTAATGGATCGACCTCTTCGAGAAGCGCAACCAAGGCCAAGAAGATTCGTTAGAATTTAGTAACCAGAACTTTCCCCCTTACCCCCCTCTTAAATCTCGGGACGAGATTTCTTGCAGTGGAGGAGAATTGTGATGCCCGGATAATTAGACAACAGTAATTCCTTGCTAATGATGCCACGTCACCTCTGTCACTAGAGTTAATCTCGGGTTAGTTGAAAATCGATTCAAATTCAAAATTAAATTAAAGGCAAACAACAAATATTTTCAAACATCAAAACTAAAATGTTCGGTTTGTGCCGAATATTACATAGGTAATTATAGTAAAGGAAACACTTGTTTATAAAATACTAAAATGCTCTAAAATAATTAAAGTAGAAAAGAAATAAGATAAGAAAAGAAAAGACAAAACGGAAAACAAAGGGAAAATAAAGGACCTCCCCACTGGGCCACGACCCAGCTGGTTTCTGAGCCAACCAGACAAGCCCAGCCGGCCCCCTCACCTCCCCAGCTTAACCCCACTCCCCGTGACCTAACCTGCCCACGCCCCCACTCGCCCCCCACGTCTCCCTCGCTCCCCCCACTCGCTCGCTTTCTTCCCCCCCGATCTAGATCGAGACCGGGGCAAGGAACCGAAGCCACCGCGCCGACCGCCCCGCCCGTTCCTCCCTGCGATCCGACGCCGCCGCCGCACACCATCACCTCCTCATCCCCCCGCTGGATCTGGATCGAGGCGATGACCCCGACGACCGCGCCCGTGTCCGCTGCCGCCCTCCCCATCGCCTGACCAGCACACCGTCGTTGCTCGTCGTCGTCGCCCGGAGCTCCTCCGCCTCGTCCTCCTCGTCTCCTCCTCGCCAGTGACACGTCCCCGTCCTCCTTCCCAAAGGCTCCACCGAGCCTTGCCGCCCCCCTGCTCACCAACGCGGGTGAGAACCCCGTCGCCTCCCGCCTCTACTCCTGCGCCCGTTGTGGCCTCGCTCACGCCCCGTGTTTTGGCCGCCGAGCCCGGAGCTCGGCTCCCGCGTGCACACTCGCTGCTTCGTGCCTGACCTTGGCCGCGCCCGGCGAAGCCCCGCGCACGCCCTCTGTCTCGTGCACTCCGCCCTCCTGCTGCTCACGCTCCGTACTGCCGTTGCCGCGGCTTCCCGCGGCCCGTCGTGCCCGCCTCCGCCGCCTGCTATCGTGCCACGCGCCCGCCCTCCTTTGCCCGCTCGCCCCGCTCCCCGCTGCTGCTCCCGCCTTGCGCCGCCAGCGTCCGCCGCGCCTCGGCTTTGTTCCGGTGCGCCCGGCGCGCCCGCAGCCGCAGCCAACCCACTCGTTGGTGCGCCCTGGCCCTGGCCGCACGCGCCCGTCGAGCTCAGTCGCAGCCGCCTACGCTCGTCGTCCCACCTGGCCTCGTCGCGCCGCCCTACTCCGGCAGCCACAGCGGCCGCCCCCTTCCCTGGTCGCCTCGAGCGTGCGGGCACCCCTTCGCCCGCACCCGATGCCCACTAATCCGCATCGGCCCCCTAGGCCTATGACATGTGGGGCCGCCCCCTGAGAACGTTAACAAAACATATAATAGAAAATTAATTAATTAATTAATTAAAGAGTTAATTAACCTGTGTTAGTTAATCTAATAACCTAATTAGTCTATTTAATCTGTTAGGTTAGTAAAACAGTCAATGACAGGCAGGCCCCACCCCCTGTTGACCAGTCAAACGTTGACTGGTCAACTGGGACCCCCTGGCCCACCTGTCAGCCTCTGGTACACTTCTGTGTACATAGAGCTAGGTGCACCTAACATTTAGCTATTTAATTTCGAATTAATAATGATTCCAGAATATTACTAAAACTTGGAAAAATCATAATCAATAATCCGTAACTCGGATGAAAATACTTTGTACATGAAAGTTGCTCAGAACGACGAGACGAATCCGAATACGTAGCCCGTTCATCCGCCACACATCCCTAGCATATCAAACACGCAACTTTCCCCTCCGGTTCATCTGTCCGAAAACGCGAAACACCGGGAATACCTTCCTGGATGTTTCCCCCTTCGCCGGTATCACCTCCTACCGCGTTAGGGCACACCTGGCACCGCTACTTGTTATGTCATGCATCGATATGCATCTGCTTGCATTGTATTCATTGTTTCTTCCCCCTCTTCTCTCCAGTAGACTATGAGACTGACGCTGCTGCTGGTACCCCGATCGACTACGGTGTTGACGACCCCTCCTTCTCGCCAGGGCAACCAGGGAAGCCCCCCCCTTGATCACCAGATATCGCCTATTCTACTCTCTACTGCTTGCATTAGAGTAGTGTAGCATGCTACTGCTTTCCGTTAATCCTATTCTGCTGCATAGCCTGTCTTTGCCACTACTGTTGTTACCTTTACCTGCAATCCTAAATGCTTAGTATAGGATGCTAGTTTTCCATCAGTGGCCCTACCTTCTTGTCCGTCTGCTGTGCTATACTATCGGGCCGTGATCACTCGGGAGGTGATCACGGGTATATACTATATACTTTATACATGATACATGTGGTGACTAAAGTCGGGTCGGCTCGTGGAGCACCCGCGAGTGATTCACGGATTGGGGGCTGAAAGGACCTTTGTCCCGACGGCCCTCTGTGTAGATCTTTGTGGCGGAGCGACATGGCAGGTTGAGACTACCTAGGTGAGAGGTGGTCCTGGCCCTGTCGGCGTTCGCGGTTACTTCAAAATAACACACTTCACGAGATCTTGGTATTTGATCTGAGTCTGGACATTGGCCTATACGCACTAACCAACTACGCAGGAACAGTTACAGGCACTCGACGTCGTGGTATCAGCCGAAGCCTTCGTGAAGTCAGTGACTGAGCGGCGCGTGTCAGATTGGACCGTGTAACATGACTTCCTTTGTAATGGAGGTTGCTAGGTCTGCTTCCGGCCGCGTTCGCACCGTGCAGGTGTGCAATGGGCGATGGGCCCAGACCCCTGTGCCATAGGATTTAGACCGGCGTGCTGACCTCTCCGTTCTGCCTAGGTTGGGCTGCGACGTGTTGATCTTCTAAGGCCGGGCATGACACAGGAAAGTGTGTCCGGCCAAATGGGATCGAGCGTGTTGGGTAATGTGGTGCACCCCTGCAGGGAAGTTTATCTATTCGAATAGCCGTGTCCCTCGGTAAAAGGACGACCCATAGTTGTACCTTGACCTTATGACAACTAGAACCGGATACTTAATAAAACACACCCTTCCAAGTGCCAGATATAACCCGGTGATCGCTCTCAAACAGGGCGACGAGGAGGGGATCGCCGGGTAGGATTATGCTATGCGATGCTACTTGGTGAACTTACCATCTACTCTCTTCTACATGCTGCAAGATGGAGGCTGCCAGAAGCGTAGTCTTCGACAGGACTAGCTATCCCCCTCTTATTCTGACATTCTGCAGTTCAGTCCACCGATATTGCCCCTTTACACATATACCCATGCATATGTAGTGTAGCTCCTTGCTTGCGAGTACTTTGGATGAGTACTCACGGTTGCTTTTCTCCCTCTTTTCCCCCTTTCCCTTCTACCTGGTTGTCACAACCAGATGCCGGAGCCCAGGAGCCAGACGCCACCGTCGACGACGACTCCTACTACACTGGAGGTGCCTACTACTACGTGCAGGCTGCCGAGGACGACCAGGAGTAGTTTAGGAGGATCCCAGGCAGGAGGCATGCGCCTCTTTCGATCTGTATCCCAGTTTGTGCTGGCCTTCTTAAGGCAGACTTGTTTACTTATGTCTGTACTCAGATATTGTTGCTTCCGCCGACTCGTCTATGATCGAGCACTTGTATTCGAGCCCTCGAGGCCCCTGGCTTGTATTGTGATGCTTGTATGACTTATTTATGTTTTTAGAGTTGTGTTGTGATATCTTCCTGTGAGTCCCTGATCTTGATCGTACACGTTTGCGTGCATGATTAGTTCACGATTGAATCGGGGGAGTCACACCTATACTTCAGTATTTCGAAATTACATGGGCCTGGCCCAATAATAAGGTGACACAACACCTATAATTGCCTCTAGACGAAATTTATGAAGTGGCATCTTGTATATTTCGTCCAAGGCTTCATGCACTCATTATGGTGGCTTCAAAGTCCTGAAATCATCATTTGTAACTCTGTTCTTGTTCCCCATGTGCATGCCATCATCTCCATGCTTGATCTTCCTCCAATGTTTGTGGCACCCCAGCTCAGAGAAACGAGAACGCCCCGTATTCCAGCCTGGAGATCGAGATGAAGTCTTCTGGAATACATCACTTCTTGACATAGAACAAATCAGATCTTATTACAAAGGATAATAATACAAGGGTCTGATGTTACAAAAGGTCACATCAGCATGGCGACACTACGCCTGCGATACTACACTTGCTCTATGCTAGCAGCGGAATACTTCTAGCACCGGAACAACGACGAAGGTGGTGAACTCCACTCCGCGGGGACTCTGGCTGGGACACGATCTAGCTCGCAAGAACGGAAACCACGACAAACAATCAATCACGGCATCACCTGCAATCTGGCATGACAAGCCAGGTCAGTACATTGAATGTACTTACAAGCTCACAATAACCAAAAGCATCAAGGCAAAACAACAACACATCATTAAAAAATTTAATTAACAACTACTATGATATGAAAGCAGCTACTAAGCATGATATGAAACTACTACAATACTGATAAACCAACATCTTAATCTCAATGAACCATCTCACTCTTGGCTAACCGGCCAAGCAATATACCATCTCGATCACCTCGTGATCCACCTGATCAACTCGTGATCAACATCCACATGATCACCTCGTGACCACATCACAAACTAAATGATCATCCTCAAGATCATCCCAACATCATCATCAACATCATGCCAAACTGTTACTGCTCACAATACCAACATATAAACCACCTATAAGTCATTCCGTCATGTGACTGTTGATCGAACGGTGTGACCTAGTACGAACTTATGCCCATGGCCGAGGACGCGGCTATTGATAGATTAAACACACACACACACACACACACACTCTGTAGAGGTAGCGCACTTTACCCACACCACGGAACCCATGGCCTCACACTCCCATACATGTGGACCAACGATGTTCCGACTATCGCCATGACACACTCCCGGACACTCTGACCAACTCCCTTCTGGGGTAAGTCATGGGTGGCCCCATGCCTACCAAAGGCATCAATGGCCACCGTCATGGCAAAACAAAAACGGTCCCAAACAGGGACAAAAAGGCGCCTAGCAACAACTACGGGCACACCCATAACCTTCCCTCGTTGGAGGCACCGGCGAGAGACATGACAATAGACCGCATTAGGGACTTCCCATAAAAGGCAAATGTGGTTGCACTGGAAAAGCCCGGTTCGGTGGCACCTGGCCAACTTAATTACGGAATTTATCCCCAAAAATATATCTTACGAGAACTTATACTCCGATATGGTATCAACCTGTAATCAGAGTCATAGCAATATCCAACAAATAATCCAGAGCATACTATCATCATAAGCTAAAACTCTAAGGGTAGCATATCAACTAAGATCATGATGAATCCAAGTACCAAGAACCTACTAAAAATATAGCAAGAGTAAACTATCCGGCTAAGATCCACATGCAAGCATTATCTCCGAAACCATACTCCAAAACTTAATATCAACTATCATCATGATGAAAATAGTGCTAGCCACTAATAATCCAAAGGCAACATGACATCCAAAGTAATACTCCAAAGTATAATACCATCATGAAAATAATCATAATAGCCACTAAGAATCCAAAGGCAACATGTCATCCACATAAGATGCAAAATATTAGTCCTAGAACTCCAAGCAATATCATGAACAAGTCACAAGTAGCTAAAACAATATTTTAAATAAAGTCAAATAAGTTAAACCATGTCACTGCATTGCAATCATGCAAATGGAGGGTGTCGCTTGCCTGGGGTGATGGGATTCATCGGGAAGAAGTGCGAGAAGCTCGCGGAAAGAATCGCCGAAAAACATTCTCTCTCGAAGGGGGATGATTTAGTTCAAGGGCAAAATGGTCATTTTCAGTATGTTAACACATGGTGAAAATGGTACCAGCAGAACGGGCTCGACAATATTAAGAAGTGGGCTTTGGAATCACCTCATTTGGAGTTGTGAACAAAAAGTTATAAAGGTTTGACTGCCAGGGACCTATTTGTAAAAATATATCCACAAACAGTCCCTTGAGTGAAAAACAGAAAAAGCATTTGGCAGAATACGCTTTCCTGGCCTAAGCCGCACCAATATCCGTCTTCCGAATGGGAAAACACACCCGCGCGAATGTGCTTCCACTTATCCAGCTAGGCAGTGGCCGGGCCGGGCTTCTGGGACACTGACTGGTGGGGCCCGTGCCTTTTGTCTCTCTCCTCCTCTTTCCTTCTTCTTCCTCACATCGGTGAACAGAGGTAGAGGTGAGGTAGGGCGCTCCGGTGACGGCCCGGGCGACTCCGACCATCTCCGGCAGAGGCTCTGGCACCGGCGGCCTCAGCGCGGAGCACCGCATCCAACCCGGCCATATGCGGACATCGGGGAAGGCCAGGGCTGTGGTGTCGCGCGGCAACAGAAAGCAGGGAGGCGGCGGCCGATCTTGGGGACAGCGACCATAGGGGCTCCGGCGACTCATGGAGAGGTGGGGGCGATGAGTCGGGGTCTGGATGATCTATTGGTGGTGGTAGAAGGAAGAGAAGGGCTCGAGGCTGCCCGAATTTAGGTGGTGGCCACCGACGACCGAGGCAGCCATTGGAGGGCTCGGGAGTTCTTGGAGCTCAGGGAAGAGGTTGGGAAGGCGTGGGGGGGGGGGGGGGGTGCGGTGAGGTTGCCGGTGAAGCGAACCACGGTCGAGGAAGACTTAGATAGGCAGGGCGGGAGGTGCCGCGCTGGCATCGCCGCGGTCGCGTGTGGGCATGCGTCGGCGAGCGCCGAGGAGGAGTTTACTGGAGGGGCAGAGGGGTCCAAGGGGACGGCGACGACGAGAGGAAGACGCTGGATATGGCTAGGGGACGAGGGATCGAGTGAACAAGCAGAGAGGAAGAGGCGAGGCGCCAGAGCGCGCTTACTGCAGCCAGAGCGCACGCACGGGCAATAATCCATGCGGGCACCACGAGACAATGCACAGGGAGGTCACGAGGGGATTGCAAACCTTGTCTGGTGGCTAGTCCTTGATCCCCAATGCATCCCAGTAGTTAAATATCAGGAGAAGGAGCCAAGGAGACGTGTGAGGCTTCGAGTAAAGTTTGTTGTATCAAACTTGGATGTGCACTAGTGATCCACAGAAAATTGATTGAGATCAATGGTGTTATCTGGGGTGATTAGCTAAGGAAAGACTACAATCCTGGGGAGTTTGAGGAGAAATGGACCAAGGATTAATATAGTTGCTTTGCAACTGACCAAAATGGTCCAGAAAATAGATCAAGATGATGCACTCAAATGAAGCATCCACTTGAGCTGAAATTTGGCAAGTCTTGAAGATTTGGACATATAATGATGCTGTAAAAATTTCATACCAATTGGATGCACCAAAATGGTACTTGCTTCACAAACATCCTCACTGTCCAGAAACTTGGGAAAATTCTAGAGAATTATTGACTTGATGAATTGATCCCAAATTTGCTGGAGAGTGGTTTTATGGTCATGAGAATGCTCTCGTAAATTTTCAGACAAAATGAAGCAATATAAAATATACTTGCTCCGCAACCTGAAAATATTGACAGAATCAAATATTTGATCCTGTGCTCACCTAGAAGATTGGATGGATCTAAAATTTGGAGGAGTGGATTAATATGAGCACATGAAGAAGTGTGCAAAATTTCAAATCATTTGGATACTCCTAGCTAGTACTTCCTTCACAATGCCTTCTGTTTGACAGAAAGTTTGAAAATTTGCCGAGGAAGATTGGCTAGGCAAATAAAGTTGAATTTTTGCATGGGTCAATGATTTGGATTTAAAAGCATGCACAAAAAGTTTGGGAGCCAACAAGAAAATATAGGTGGCACTTCCTTCAGAGAAAGCCACACTAGACAGAAATGAAGAATAATTACTGGGGAATTATTTTCCAGCTAGGACAGGAAAGTTTGGGAATATTTGATCAACATATGACCCAAAGAAAATTTGAGAATTATTTGGGAATTTTGGGGGTGACAGAAATATAGGTTGCTTCACAACCTAGGCAAACAGGGTTATTCCTTTAATAGAAAAATGAATATTCCCTAGAAAAGAACTTTAGGGTTGGGCTAGAATGGAAATGACATGACCATGGGAAAGTTTTGAGAATGATGAACCACTTGGGAGAGGAAATGATGATGATCTCCCAGGTTGCAAGGCCACAGAACCACTCCAAAAAGAAAAACAGAAAAAAACAAATAAATCAAAAGAAAAAAGGGCCAAAAACCAGGCAGTTACAAACCTTCCCCCCTTAAAGAAATCTCGTCCTCGAGATTTGGTTGCTCAGGGAACAAGTATGACTTGAGGACATCGTTTCCAACTCGGATATCCATTCCCTTTATTTATTGTTCCCCCGAGAATTTCAGATGATCAACTTACCTTGGTCTGGGGTGGTTTGCTTCACCTTTTCCCAAATTCTCTCAGATTTTTGCTCATATACAAAATCCTTTTGCTGACATTGGTCCTCTCATATCTGCGGTGATATGCAATGGATCTTATCATAAATTTTTGTTTGGTCATGAAACCTTTTTACTTCTGCAATGGGGTTGCTCAAGAAATGCATGTCCTCCAGTTTCAATAAATGCTGAGAATCATGGCCATTCTCCTGACGGGACCTGACTACTCATTGGTGGTACTAATTTATCTTGATTTGTTTCTTGGCCTTGAGCATGAGAGATGTACCAAAGATTCGACTGCCTTCTAATGAGGACATCAATACCATTGTTACACCCACAACCCCTACTGCTACTTATACTGGACAAATTACTAGAGCTCGCGCACGCCAATTAAATTATCAGGTACTTTCGTTTCTTGGTAATGATTCTAATGTTCATGAGAATATGATGCTGCCTAAATTGGATACATTTGTTTTGCTTACAAATAAAGGGCCTGACATGGATAAGAGAGATGAACACTGGAGCAAGACCAAGCATGGAGATGATGGCATGCGCATGGGGAACAAGAACGGAGTTACAAGTGATGATTTCAGGACTTTGAAGCCACCATAATGAGTGCATGAAGCCTTGGACGAAATATACAATATGACACTTCGTAAATTTTGTCCAGTGGCTATTATAGGTGTTGCGTCACCTTATTATTGGGCCAGGCCCATGTAATTTTGAAATACTTGAGTATAGGCCGTTTTTAGAGTCCGTATGTGTGGGGAAACAAGAGATAAAGTTGGTTTCGGACCCCTCCTCCAAGGGCCACGAAATTCCTCCCTCTTCTTCCATATATACAGCCCTTAGGGCACCGTTCAGACTTTGGGTTTTGTTTAGAATAAAAGTTCGCCATAGCTGCAACTTCACGTACTTCATTTGTGTTCAATGACCAGACAAAGGCGTCACAGAACCCCACCTTCATTAATAAAGCTTTCCTCTTATATTCGCAATATCCAGATTGCAATCTCAGTTTCTTGCTTGTTCTTTGTTTGCTTGCAGGAAACGGACCCTCATGGTCAGGTTGATCGTGCTCCGGCGTGGTCAATAACCTCTCGTAGTTTGTTTAGCGATTGCTAAGGCGCGACGTCTTCGTACGTTCATAGTCGGATCATCAAAGTCTACTCCACCATAAATGACAGCCACCATCTCATTGAAAGATGGGACACCTTTGCCTCTATCAAGTGGTATCAGATTTCCAGGTTGCTCGGTGAGATTTTACAGTTTTTCGTAGTTTCGATCGAGTCTGTTCTTTATACCTACAGTCCACGAAAAAGCCACAAAAAATTAGGGTTAGTTCATCAATCCGAGTCCACATATACATCCGCCTGTCCACCACCAATCCGAGTCCACATATACATCCTCCTGTCCACCACCAATCCGAGTCCACATATACATCCCCCTGTCCACCACCAATCCGAGTCCACATATACATCCGCCTGTCCACCACCAATCCGAGTCCACATATACATCTGCTTGTCCACCACCAATCCGAGTTCTTTTCATATTAGGTTTCTTTTCGAGATACATTTATTTCCGATTCGTGTTTCTTTGCCTGAGTAGGTTTCGAAAAAAAAAGTCTAGGGACCCCGGGCAGTTTTTAGGCCAAAATTTCAGCAATAAAAAATATTTGTTCCCTATCCTATTTTTAGGTCCCAAGGAGCGTTTTGAGACACTCGCCGTCATAGTGATTTTTTTGTCGCACTTTTTCCTCGTCGCTGCCCTAATTTTCGGAAAAGAATTGTCAAAAAAATTTCGTGCCTATCCTGTTAGTTTGACTTGGGAAGAGTTTTGAGACACTCGCCATTATAGTGATTTTTTGCAAAAAAAAGGAGCGCAAAATAAAAGAGCGCCAAAAAAAAGAGAGCAAAATTTTTTTAGAGTGTGCTTTTCCCTTTTTTACGTGCCGGGCCATGATTTTATTAGTGTTCTAGGCCCGCATCTCTAGTACGGTCTAGCCTAGGACCAGCACAGTACCGTCGTTGAGCGTTTATTCAACTTTGCATCTCTGAATTGATTATTGCTGACATTTTTGCTACCATATCATAAGCCTTCCCAGCTCCACATACATCTACATCGTGCGTTTGACACCACCTGGCAATCGCTCTGTCCAATCTTTGAGAGTTTTGACTACAACGGTTGCCGATCACCACCTTCCACTGGGTAAGAACTGGTAAGAATTTGAGATTCGCTTGACAGATTTGTGATACACCACCACCACCACCACCACTTCCTAGTAGTCTGTAGGATCATATTCTTGTGTGTTTCTATTGCTGCTAACCTGTAACACCTGGGTAATCAAGCTACAGTAATTCCCCGCTAATCATGCCACGTCACTTCGGTTACTGTTGTTAACCGTGCGATGATCCAAAACCGTTTCATAATTTAAATTCAATTAGTGTCAACAATAAAAGTTTTTCAAAATTTAAAACAAAATGTTCGGGAGATGCCATATTTTGCATAAGTAAATATGGTGTAGTAAATACATTTTTATAAAATGCCTAAATAATTTAAATTGAAATAAAACAGAAAAGAAAATAAATAAAAGAAAGAAAATACAAAAGAGAAAACAAACAGAAAAAAAGAAAGGGAAAGGAGCCCCCCCACTGGACCCTGGCCCAACTGGGCCAACCCCCAGGCCCAGCCGGCCGGCCCACCCCCGCACCCCCCACTCCTTATCCACTCCTCCCCACTCCCCCCAGTACCCACCGACACTCCTCCCACGAAATATCCCCCCTCTCCCCCGATTGGATCGGTATCGAGGAGGAGGCCATCGCCCGTCGCGTTCGACCCCGCCGCCCCTGGACCTCTCCGCCGCTGCCCCGGATCGTCGTCGCCCGGAGTCGCCTTGCCTCCTCCCTGCGTCGCCTCGTCCCCGTCCCCCCACCCCGAGCACCGCTGCCCCGTACCCTACGCCCCGCGGTGAGGCTCCGCCTTCCTCCGCTTTCCCCCGCTCACCGCCGCTATTGCCGTCCGCATCAGCCGCGCGCCGGCCTCGCCCCGCCGCTCCTCTCCTCCCCTGCTCGTGCGTTTGGCCGCCCCGCCACCGCACCTCCTCCCGCAGCTCCGCCCGGCCTCGCCGTTCTGCCCCGTCGCGCACACCCGCACCTGACGCGCCGGCCCGCGCCCCGCGGCCCCCTCCTTCGCTCTGGCCGCCGAGGCCTGCGCCCGTCGTGCCTCACCCCGGCCCCCCCTGGTTCCCGTCGCTGCGGCCCTCCTTCCCCACGCGCAGGCGACGCCCCACGCCCATGGCCAACTCTGGCGCTCCGGCGCCCGCGCCCTGCTCCTCCCCTTCTGCCCTGCCGTGGCCTCGCCGCTTGCCACGCCGGCGAACCCTCCCCCCTTGTCGTGGCCCCGGCTGGCCGCGTCCAGGTCCAGCGCCCGCGCTCCGCCCGCGCGGCGACTGAGCCCGTCTGCGCGCTCGTGCGCGCCACGGCCGCACGCGCCCCGCTCGCCCATGCGCCCGCGCCCACTATGGCCGAAGCCCCGGACAAGTCGGTGCCAAAGGGCCCGGGCAGACATGTCCGCCCCTGGCCTATGACAAACGGGGCCCAGCCCCAGAACGAAATAAAAAAAGGAAATGAAAATAAATAAAAATAATAATAAAAATAATTAATTAACTTATTTAATCATGTTAATATTAATTAATTAAGATTAATTAAACTAATAACTAATTAACCTAATTAACTACTGATAATTAACTAACAGTCACTGACAGGTGGGACCCACCTGTCAGGTTGACTAGGTCAACGGTCAACGTTGACTGCTGACGTCAGCATGACATCATGCTGATGTCATAAATCCAAATTTCGAATTAAATTAAATAATTAGTTAAATTCCAGAAATTAATAAATTCTTTTGAAAATCATATCTTTTAATCCGTAACTCGGATGGAAATACTTTGTACATGAAAATTGCTCAGAACGACGAGACGAATCCGGATACGCAGCCTGTTCGTCCAGCACAGATCCCTAAACTATCGAACTCGCAAATTTCCCCCTCCGGTATGTCTGTCCGAAAACGCGAAACAGCGGGAATACTTTCCCGGATGTTCCCCCCTTCGCCGGTACCACCTACTGTCGCGTTAGGACACACCTAGCACTGCTCATTGTCATGTCACGCATCGTCATGGTTATGTTTGCATTGTATTTACTGTTTCTTCCCCCTCTTCTCTCCGGTAGACTACGAGACCGACACTGCTGCTGCCCAGTTCGACTACGGAGTTGACGACCCCTCCTACTTGCCAGAGCAACCAGGCAAGCCCCCCCCTTGATCACCAGATATCGCCTATTCTTCTCTATACTGCTTGCATTAGAGTAGTGTAGCATGTTACTGCTTTCCGTTATCCTATCCTGATGCATAGCCTGTCCTTGCTTCTACTGTTGTTACCTTTACCTGCAATCCTACATGCTTAGTATAGGATGCTAGTTTTCCATC
This sequence comes from Triticum aestivum, assembly GCF_018294505.1. NCBI lineage: Eukaryota > Viridiplantae > Streptophyta > Magnoliopsida > Poales > Poaceae > Triticum > Triticum aestivum. The sequence goes on along the minus strand of NC_057808.1, from coordinate 169,544,347 downwards.
AGTGGCCCTACATTCTTGTCCGTCTGCTGTGCTATACTATCGGGCCGTGATCACCTGGGCGGTGATCACGGGTATATACTTATATACTATATACATGACACATGTGATGACTAAAGTCGGGTCGGCTCGTAGGAGTACCCGCAAGTGGATCTTTGTGGCGGAGCGACAGGGCAGGTTGAGACCGCCTAGGTGAGAGGTGGGCCTGGCCCTGGACGGCGTCCGCGGTTACTTGATAACACGCTTAACGAGTTCTTAGTATTTGATCTGAGTCTGGCCATTTGGTCTATACGCACTAGCCATCTACGCGGGAGTAGTTATGGGTATCCCGGCGTCGTGGTATCAGCCGAAGCTCTTTTTGACGTTAGCGACGGAGCGGCGCGCGCCGGATTGGACTGGAACGCCACTAGGCTAGGTCTGCTTCCGGCCGCCCTCGCAACGTGCAGGTGTGCAATGGGCGATGGGCCCAGACCCCTGCGCGCATAGGATTTAGACCGGCGTGTTGACCTCTCGGTTGAGCCTAGGTGGGGCTGCGACGTGTTGATCTTCCGAGGCCGGGCATGACCCAGAAAAGTGTGTCCGGCCAAATGGGATCGAGCGTGTTGGGTTATGTGGTGCACCCCTGCAGGGAAGTTTATCTATTCGAATAGCCGTGTCCCTCGGTAAAAGGACGACCCGGAGTTGTACCTTGACCTTATGACAACTAGAACCGGATACTGAATAAAATACACCCTTCCAAGTGCCAGATACAACCCGGTGATCGCTCTCTAACAGGGCGACGAGGAGGGGATCGCCGGGTAGGATTATGCTATGCGATGCTACTTGGAGGACTTCAATCTACTCTCTTCTACATGCTGCAAGATGGAGATGGCCAGAAGCGTAGTCTTCGACAGGACTAGCTATCCCCCTTTTATTCTGGCATTCTGCAGTTCAGTCCACTGATATGCCCCTTTACACATATACCCATGCATATGTAGTGTAGCTCCTTGCTTGCGAGTACTTTGGATGAGTACTCACGGTTGCTTCTCTCCCTCTTTTCCCCCTTTCCTTTCTATCTGGTTGTCGCAACCAGATGCTGGAGTCCAGGAGCCAGACGCCACCGTCGACGACGACACCTACGACACTGGAGGTGCCTACTACTACGTGCAGCCCGCTGACGACGACCAGGAGTAGTTAGGAGGATCCCAGGCAGGAGGCCTGCGCCTCGTTCGATCTGTATCCCAGTTTGTGCTAGCCTTCTTAAGGCAAACTTGTTTAACTTATGTCTGTACTCAGATATTGTTGCTTCCGCTGACTCGTCTGTGATCGAGCACTTGTATTCGAGCCCTCGAGGCCCCTGGCTTGTATTATGATGCTTGTATGACTTATTTATGTTTTAGAGTTGTGTTGTGATATCTTCCCGTGAGTCCCTGATCTTGATCGTACACATTTGCGTGCATGATTAGTGTACGGTCAAATCGGGGGCGTCACAAGTTGGTATCAGAGCCGACTGCCTGTAGGAATCCCCCTTTCCACACTCCTTGGCCGAAGTCGAGTCTAGACATTACAAAACTTTTACTAACATGGCTGTGTGTCTTACGGGCCCACGTCGCCATTGGGTGGTACTAGGATCTTTTACTCCTCGACCTTTACTCTGGGACTCTGAACTCTCTTCTACTCGGGTTAAACGAATTTACTAACTCTAACACTAGGATCCCGTGACCGCATTCACCCCAAAGTTGGATAAGCCATAGTTGTTTCTTAGAATAGTATTTTGAACAATTCACACACTGTCATTTGACTCCTTTGAAACGTCTTTGCTTTCAGATGGAACCCACGAGGCAGGTCGTGCGCCACACGACGGCCATTGGTGCCTCGGGATCACCGGCTGTGCTAGCTGAGATGATGACCTATCTGGGTTATCGCTGGCACCCTGAGTACACCGTCTACGAGGAGTACCAGGACTTTAACCAGGAGCAGTACCGTGCCATCGTCCACCTCTACTCGCGGGAGTATGACTCCACTACTGTGCTGCACACCGCTCATGGTGTTGGTGTGACCATCGATATGGCTGTCCACGATGCTGCCTATGCTGCTCTGACACGTCTTCGTGGAGAGTATCGGGAGTTGGACACCTCCCCTTTCAGGCACATTGCTATCGCATCTGATGTTGGTGCGGAGGGATACTATACTGCTGCCTACTCCACTGTCACCCGAGAGCCCTTCTACCATCAGAACCTGGTTCTGCATGCTGATGGGCTGGATCGAGCTAACCGAGCTCTTCGCCACGAGATGTACACCACCCGTCAGCACCTTTACCGTGCTCTGACGCTGCTGCACCCCTTTGTCCGATCTGGACAGCTACCGCGTACTGCGATCTACCCAGCCAGGACCGTGATGCCCCACGGTGTCGGTTGGCCAGAGGTGGGAGGCTACTCTCCCGCACTTGGTCCTCTTCTGCCACCTGAGCGTCGGGCTCTACACCTGAGTATCCGCGGCCCCCAGTCTGCTGACGTGGAGGGCTATCCGTTGCCTCACTACCAGCTGTCGGGCTACGATTACCTCCACAGTACCTCTTGGGACTGATGTAGGCTTGCTTGTAGTGTTAGATGCATTCGCCGCGAGCCTGTGTGCCGCCTATGTTGTTTTAGTCTATGTACTGAACTCTGTGTACTGAACTCTATGCATGACCCCTTTTGTAAGTTATGCCGACTACTATGTAGTAGCTATCGTGCTCCTTTCATTATGCATGTTTCATCATGAATGATTCTTGTCTTTGCAAATTTCTCAATGCTGAACTACCCCTGTTATATATTAGCAGGATGGTTAGACCAGGTGGTCGTGGTCGTGGTGGCAATGCCCCACCACCACCTGAGTACATGGCTGGTATGATCCAACAGTTCGAACTGAACCGCCAATTCATGGAAAATATGATGGCTCAGTTTCCTCGCCCCAATATGGACCAGCAACCAACCCCAGTAACTCTGCAGGATTTCATGCGCCTGAACCCAACTGTGTACCGCAGCTCAACTCAGCCTCTGGATGCTGATGACTGGCTCCGTGACATCACCTATGAGATGGAGTCTGCCGATGTAGCCCCTGCCAGCTATGTCAACTTTGCTTCCTTCTTTCTGAAGGGACCCGCAGCTCAATGGTGGGATAGCCATAGGCGTACTCTGCCAGCTGGAACAATCATCACCTGGCCAGACTTCCAAGCTGCTTTCCGTGCCCGCTTCATTCCTCAGGGAGTCATGGACCGGAAGAAGCGTGAGTTCCGCAACCTCACCCAAGGCAACAAAACTGTTGAAGCTTATCAGCGGGAGTTTCTGGACTTGTCTCGCTATGCTGAAGAGGACATTGCAACTGATGCACGCAGACAGGAGAAGTTCCGTGATGGCCTTCAAGCTGACATCAAGCTCGCACTTCTAGTGCATGACTTTGCTGATTTCGCCACCTTGGTGAACAAGGCCATCAATGTCGAAACTGGCCTGCAGGAATACCAGAGCTCTCACAGGCGCAACCGTGACACGGGCTCATCTTCGGGCCCGCCCTCACAGAAGCGTAAGATATGGATCCCGAACAGCATGTACCGTCCAAATGCATCTGCCCCAAGGCAGACCTATGCTGCACCTCGTCTGCCTCCACCACCATCTAGGCAGTCAAGACTTCCAGCTCCACCGTCCCAAGCCCCTGTTCCCACTCCCAATAATGGCTTGTGCTTCAGGTGTGGTCAACCAGGACACCGTGCTAGAGAATGCAACCAGAACCAGAATCAACTGGCCCTTCCAGCAACTGGCCGTGGTAACAACCAGCCCCGCAACAACAATGCTAAGTCTTATGGTCGTGCTCATGCCAACCACGTTGATCTCAACGAAGCTCAAGACCAGCCTGCTACTGTGATGGGTACACTCCTCGTAAATTCAGTACCAGCATCCGTTTTATTTGATACAGGTGCATCACATTCATTCATGTCAGAAGATTTTGCATTCATGCATGGCATTAGAAGCGAAGACATGAATGCTTCACTATTAGTACACACCCCTGCGGGCCAATGTCGAACCTCCATGATTTGCAACGACGTCCCCGTTGAAATCGAAGGACTGGAATTTCTTGTCTCTCCCATCGTACTGAAGTCCTGTAGCATTGATCTCATTCTGGGAATGAATTGGTTAAAAGCGCATACTGCTTCAATCGTTTGCACCACTAAGACCGTCCATCTGCTACACCCTTCAGATGAGATAGTTACTTACCAAGCCCATCTGGTGCAAAATGCCGAGGCAAGGCTCTATGCATTGAATGCATTGAACGCTGCACCACTCGAGGGCATTGAAAACATTCCCGTCGTGCGTGAATTCCTCGACGTCTTTCCTGAAGAACTTCCAGGGATTCCCCCTGCTAGAGCTGTCGAATTCATCATCGACTTGAAACCAGGCACCACTCCTATAGCCAAGCGACCCTACAAGATGCCGCCGCATGAACTCCTTGAGCTTAAGGAGGAAATCGACAATTCTCTTCGCAAAGGATTCATTCGCCCAAGTTGCTCTCCTTGGGGAGCACCTTCTCTCTTTGTCAAGAAGAAGGATGGGACAAACCGATTAGTTCAAGACTACCGTCCTATAAACCAAGCTACCATTCAGAATAAATACCCTCTTCCTCGGATCAATGATCTGTATGATCAACTGGCGGGTTCGTCAGTGTTCTCTAAGCTCGACTCGAGGTTGGGTTACCACCAGATCCGTGTTCGCGAAGAGGATATCCCAAAGACCGCCTTCGTGACTCGATATGGTTCATACGAGTACACCGTCATGTCTTTCGGTTTAACCAATGCTCCAGCCACCTTCTCTCGTCTGATGAACTATATATTCATGGATTACCTCGACAAGTTCATCGTGGTTTATCTGGATGATATCCTGGTATTTTCCAAGAACGAAGAAGAACATGCTGAACATCTTCGACTTGTGCTGGAAAAGCTACGAGAGCATCAACTATATGCCAAGTTCTCCAAATGTGAATTCTGGCTACCGGAAGTAACCTATCTTGGGCATGTCATCTCTAAGGATGGTATTGCCGTCAACCCTGAACGAGTCCAGGCTATCCTTGATTGGACTCCTCCCAAGAACGTTAAGCAAGTCAGAAGTTTTCTCGGTCTCGCCAGCTATTGCCGTCGATTCGTCGAGAACTTCTCCAAGATCGCCAGGCCTCTGACTAACCTGTTGCATAAGGGCGTCAAGTTCCAATGGACAGACAAATGTCAGGAAAGTTTCCAGGCACTCAAAGACAAGTTGACTTCTGCCCCAGTTCTAGCTCCACCTGATACTAAGAAGGACTTCGTCATTTACTGCGACGCTTCCCGTCAAGGATTAGGCTGTGTCCTAATGCAAGACCGCAAAGTGATTGCTTATGCCTCTCGGCAATTGCGCCCTCACGAAGAGAACTACCCAGTTCACGACCTCGAACTTGCTGCTGTCATTCATGCGCTGAAGCAGTGGCGACATTACCTTCTCGGTAATCGTTGCGAGATCTTCACTGACCACCAAAGTCTGAAGTATCTGTTTACTCAGCCAGACCTGAACCTCCGTCAGCAGAGATGGATGGAGCTTGTTGCAGACTTTGACTTGGGTATTTCCTATACGCCAGGCAAGGCTAATGTAATGGCTGATGCCTTGAGCCGCAAGTCTTACTGCAACCACCTCCAGGTTCACAAAGTTCAGCCCTCGCTTGTTGAAGAATTCAGGAAGCTGAACCTCCATATTGTTCCTCCGGGTGCACTCGCTCCCCCTCCTAAGGAGTTTGGCAAGGTGAACCTCCACGTTGTTACCCAGGGTTCCCTCAATACCCTAGTTGCTAAACCAGATCTCGTGGACAGCATCAAAAGGCTACAGAAGTATGACTCTGAAGCCCACAAGATTAAGCGCTACCTCGCAGAAGGAAAGCCCTCATTCTTCACTATTGCTGAAGATGGCACCTTATACTTCAAGGGCCGCCTAGTGGTGCCATGTGCAGAGAAAAACCTGGATATGACACAGGAAGTTATGAAAGAAGCTCATGATACGCCTCTATGTATCCATCCTGGTAGTACAAAGATGTACCAAGACATCCGTCAGAGATTCTGGTGGTCTAATATGAAGCAAGACATTGCTCGTTATGTTGCTGAGTGTGACGTTTGCCGTCGTATCAAAGCAGAACATCAAAGGCCTGCTGGAACTCTGCAACCTATCTCTATTCCTGAATGGAAATGGGACCATGTTGAGATGGACTTCGTCACTGGATTTCCCAAATCACAGAAAGGTAATGATGCTATTCTTGTCGTCATTGACCGGCTTTCCAAAGTTGCACATTTTCTGGCGGTCAAAGAAACGATCACTGCTAGCCAGCTGGCAACGCTCTATATGTCCAGGATTGTTTCACTCCACGGTATTCCATTGGTTATCAGTTCAGACCGTGGCAGCTTATTCACTTCAAGATTCTGGGCAAGTTTCCAAGAAGCCATGGGAACTCATCTGTCATTCAGTACTGCGTTTCATCCTCAGTCGCAAGGGCAAGTTGAACGCGTCAACCAAGTTCTCGAAGACATGCTTCGAGCTTGTGTTATTTCCTTCGGCAAGAAATGGGAGGAATCTCTCCCGTATGCTGAGTTCTCTTATAATAATAGCTATCAAGCTAGTCTGAAGATGGCCCCCTTCGAAGTGTTATATGGACGAAAGTGCCGAACCCCTCTGAACTGGTCAGAAACTGGGGAACGTCCACTCTTCGGTCCGGATATTATCCAACATGCCGAAGAACAAGTCCGCATTATTCGCGAGAATCTCAAGACTGCTCAGTCACGTCAGAAGAGTCAGTATGACCGTCATCATAAAGACATGGTCTATCAACCTGGCGAAAAGGCTTATCTTCGAGTCACACCAATGAAGGGTGCTCACCGCTTCGGAATCAAGGGCAAACTAGCTCCTCGATATATTGGCCCATTCATTATTCTCGAAAGGCGTGGAAAAGTGGCATACCAACTGGAGCTTCCACCGAACCTTTCTCAGGTTCACGATGTGTTCCATGTGTCACAGCTCTGCCGTGGCTTCAAGGACCCAATCCGAGCAGTGGATCATGAAGTGCTCGAATTGCAGCAGGACCTCTCCTATAAGGAGCATCCGGTCCGCATTCTCGACCAAGCTGAACGCCGCACACGTCAGAAGGCGATCAAGTTCCTCAAAGTCTAGTGGTCGCACCATTCTGAATATGAAGCCACTTGGGAACGAGAGGATCGTCTGCGCGAAGAATACCCCGCATTTTTTCCTTCTACCTCCTAAATATCGGGACGAGATTTCTTGTAGTGGAGGAGATTTGTAACGCCCGGGTAATCAAGCTACAGTAATTCCCTGCTAATCATGCCACGTCACCTCGGTTACTGTTGTTAACCGTGCGATGATCCAAAACCATTTCATAATTTAAATTCAATTAGTGTCAACAATAAAGTTTTTCAAAATTTAAAACAAAATGTTCGGGAGATGCCATATTTTGCATAAGTAAATATGGTGTAGTAAATACATTTTTATAAAATGCCTAAATAATTTAAATTGAAATAAAACAGAAAAGAAAATAAATAAAAGAAAGAAAATACAAAAGAGAAAACAAACAAAAAAAGAAAGGGAAAAGGAGCCCCCCCCACTGGACCCTGGCCCAACTGGGCCAACCCCCAGGCCCAGCCGGCCGGCCCACCCCGCCCCCACTCCCTTATCCACTCCTCCCCCACTCCCCCCAGTACCCACCGACACCCCCACGAAATATCCCCCCCTCTCCCCCGATTGGATCGGGATCGAGGAGGAGGCCATCGCCCGTCGCGTTCGACCCCGCCGCCCCTGGACCTCTCGGCCGCCGCCCGGATCGTCGTCCCCCGGAGTCGCCTCGCCTCCTCCCCTGCGTCGCCTCGTCCCCGTCCCCCACCCCGAGCACCGCTGCCCCGTACCCTACGCCCCGCGGTGAGGCTCCGCCTTCCTCCGCTTCCCCCGCTCACCGCCGCTATTGGCCGTCCGCATCAGCCGCGCGCCGGCCTCGCCCCGCCGCCGGCGCTCCTCTCCGCCCCTGCTCGTGCGTTTGGCCGCCCCGCCACCGCACCTCCTCCCGCAGCTCCGCCCGGCCTCGCCCCGTTCTGCCCCGTCGCGCACACCCGCACCTGGCCGCCGGCCCGCGCCCCCGCGGCCCCCTCCTTCGCTCTGGCCGCCGAGGCCTGCGCCCGTCGTGGCCTCACCCCGGCCGCCCCCTGTCCCGTCGCTGCGGCCTCCTTCCCCCACGCGCAGGCGACGCCCCACGCCCATGGCCACCTCTGGCGCTCCGGCGCCCGCGCCCTGCTCCTCCCCTTCTGCCCTGCCGTGGCCTCGCCGCTGCCACGCCGGCGAACCCTCCCCCCTTGCCGTGGCCCCGGCTGGCCGCGTCTAGGTCCAGCGCCCGCGCTCGCCCGCGCGGCGACCGAGCCCGTCCGCGCGCTCGTGCACGCCCACGGCCGCACGCGCGCCCGCTCGCCCGTGCGCCCGCGCCCACTATGGCCGAGCCCGGACAAGTCCGGTGCCCAAAGGGCGCGGGCAGACATGTCCGCCCCTGGCCTATGACAAACGGGGCCGAGCCCCAGAACGAAATAAAAAAGGAAATGAAAATAAATAAAAAATAAAAAATAAATATAAAATTAATTAATTAATTAATTAAGATAATTAATTAACTTATTTAATCATGTTAATATTAATTAATTAATTAACTTATTTAATCATGTTAATGTTAATTAATTAAGATTAATTAAACTAATAACTAATTAACCTAATTAACTACTGATAATTAACTAACAGTCACTGACAGGTGGGATCCACCTGTCAGGTTGACCAGGTCAACGGTCAACGTTGACTGCTGACGTCAGCATGACATCATGCTGATGTCATAAATCCAAATTTCGAATTAAATTAAATAATTAATTAAATTCCAGAAATTAATAAATTCTTTTGAAAATCATATCTTTTAATCCGTAACTCGGATGGAAATACTTTGTACATGAAAGTTGCTCAGAACGACGAGACAAATCCGGATACGCAGCCCGTTCGTCCACCACACATCCTTAAACTATCGAACTCGCAACTTTCCCCCTCCGGTCCGTCTGTCCGAAAATGCGAAACAGCGGGAATACTTTCCCGGATGTTCCCCCCCTTCGCCGGTACCTCCTACTGTCGCGTTAGGACACACCTAGCACTGCTCATTGTCATGTCATGCATCGTCATCCTTATGTTTGCATTGTATTTACTGTTTCTTCCCCCTCTTCTCTCCGGTAGACTACGAGACCGACACTGCTGCTGCCCAGTTCGACTACGGAGTTGACGACCCCTCCTACTTGCCAGAGCAACCAGGCAAGCCCCCCCCCCTTGATCACCAGATATCGCCTATTTTTCTCTATACTGCTTGCATTAGAGTAGTGTAGCATGTTACTGCTTTCCGTTATCCTATCCTGATGCATAGCCTGTCCTTGCTTCTACTGTTGTTACCTTTACCTGCAATCCTACATGCTTAGTATAGGATGCTAGTTTTCCATCAATGGCCCTACATTCTTGTCCGTCTGCTATGCTATACTATCGGGCCGTGATCACCTGGGCGGTGATCATCGGTATATACTTATATAATATATACATGACACATGTGATGACTAAAGTCGAGTCGGCTCGTAGGAGTACCCGCAAGTGGATCTTTGTGGCGGAGCGACAGGGCAGGTTGAGACCACCTAGGCGAGAGGTGGGCCTGGCCCTGGACGGCGTCCGCGGTTACTTCGATATAACACGCTTAACGAGTTCTTGGTATTTGATCTGAGTCTGGCCATTTGGTCTATACGCACTAGCCATCTACGCGGGAGTAGTTATGGGTATCCCGGCGTCGTGGTATCAGCCGAAGCTCTTTTTGACGTCAGCGACGGAGCGGCGCGCGCCGGATTGGACTGGAACGCCACTAGGCTAGGTCTGCTTCTGGCCGCCCTCGCAACGTGCAGGTGTGCAATGGGCGATGGGCCCAGACCCCTGCGCGCATAGGATTTAGACCGGCGTGTTGACCTCTCGGTTGAGCCTAGGTGGGGCTGCGACGTGTTGATCTTCCGAGGCCGGGCGTGACCCAGAAAAGTGTGTCCGGCCAAATGGGATCGAGCGTGTTGGGTTATGTGCTGCACCCCTGCAGGGAAGTTTATCTATTCGAATAGCCGTGTCCCTCGGTAAAAGGACGACCCGGAGTTGTACCTTGACCTTATGACAACTAGAACCGGATACTGAATAAAATACACCCTTCCAAGTGCCAGATACATCCCGGTGATCGCTCTCTAACAGGGCGACGAGGAGGGTATCGCCGGGTAGGATTATGCTATGCGATGCTACTTGGAGGACTTCAATCTACTCTCTTCTACATGCTGCAAGATGGAGATGGCCAGAAGCGTAGTCTTCGACAGGATTAGCTATCCCCCTATTATTCTGGCATTCTGCAGTTCAGTCCACTGATATGCCCTTTACACATATACCCATGCATATGTAGTGTAGCTCCTTGCTTGCGAGTACTTTGGATGAGTACTCACGGTTGCCTTTCTCCCTCTTTTCCCCCTTTCCTTTCTACCTGGTTGTCGCAACCAGATGTTGGAGTCCAGGAGCCAGACGCCACCGTCGACGACGACACCTACGACACTGGAGGTGCCTACTACTACGTGCAGCCCGCTGACGACGACCAGGAGTAGTTAGGAGGATCCCAGGCAGGAGGCCTGCGCCTCGTTCGATCTGTATCCCAGTTTGTGCTAGCCTTCTTAAGGCAAACTTGTTTAACTTATGTCTGTACTCAGATATTGTTGCTTCCGCTGACTCGTCTGTGATCGAGCACTTGTATTCGAGCCCTCGAGGCCCCTGGCTTGTATTATGATGCTTGTATGACTTATTTATGTTTTAGAGTTGTGTTGTGATATCTTCCCGTGAGTCCCTGATCTTGATCGTACACATTTGCGTGCATGATTAGTGTACAGTCAAATCGGGGCCGTCACATAACCATGGCAGGATCAAAAGCCGATGAGACTGATTGGGAGAACATGACGAACAAACAGCTACATGATAAATTTCAGCAAATGATGAGTGGACAAGTGCAAGATGTGCTAAACAGATTTGAAGAGGCCATGGAGAAGATAGATGGAATTGAGAAGACGTTCGAAACAAAGCTCGATAATAAGTTTAATGAATTGCTCGCACGTTTTCCACAACCATCGCCGGCTGCACCTGTCGCACCTCTACAACAACAACAACAACATCGCCTTCCGAATCAAGTGGGACGAGCACTGCGCATTCCCCTTGAGCCTGGTCAAACTTATGGTGCCGCTACACCTGCTGTTGATGCTTCTGTGGCTCCTACTGCTGCCGCCGAGGAGGATGACGATTATGCGGGCGATTACGAGGGTGAGGTTGATCAAAATCAGAACTACGTGCAACCACTAGCACCAGGTCATCCACACACAAATAATCGCAATGGTAGGGACGCACCACCACCTCAGGTACGAGATCCTGACCATCTCCCTAAACTAAAATTGAATATTCCACCATTTAAGGGTAGATATGTTCCTGATATATATCTTACTTGGGAGTTAGAAACTGAACAACATTTTACATGTTTACAATATCCCCAGGAGAGACGTGTTGCTGTTACTCTTTGTGCATTCACTAGTTTTGCTTGTGTGTGGTGGTCTAAACATTGTAGATTATATCCTAATAATATTCCAACTACTTGGGCTGCTTTGAAAGCTGCTATGGGTACACGTTGGGTTCCACAATATTATCAACGTGATTACTACAAAAATTGCAGTGTTTAAGACAAGGAAAAAATTCTGTAGGAGAATATTATCAGGAATTACAAACTGGTATGATTAGATGTGGTTTTGTTGAGGATAATGAAGCTATGCTTGCACGTTTTATGGGTGGATTAAATAAAGAGATTCAGACCATTCTAGAGTATAAGGAATATAATAATATCACTTGTTTATTCCACCTTGCTTGCAAAGCTGAACGTGAAGTGCAGGATCGACAGGCATTGGCGCGAACTAACTTTTCTGTAGGTCAACCTTCATCATGGACACTACGTGCATCCTCTACTTCCACACGTTCTGCTGCACCGGCACCTCCATCAGCTACCACCTCCAACCGTGATACAAGAAAGCAGGCACAACCACCACTATCTGCCAAGAGCACACCTTCTGGGCCTGCACAGAGCTCTTCTTCATCCATGGCATCAACAGGGCAAACACATGATATTTTTTGTCGTTGTTGCAAGGGTGGAGATCATTATGCGAGAGAATGCCTATCTAAGCGTGTGATGATTGTTATTAAAGATGGTGGGTATGAGTCCGCTAATGACTATGATGAGGAGACTTTGGCTCTTATTACAAGTGAAGAACACGGTGGAGATGATTCTGATCATGAGACACAATACATGGCTGCTGAAGATGCTGACATGTATGAATGTTTAGTTGCTCAACATGTTTTGAGTGTGCAGGTTACATGCCGAGCAAATTCAGAGGCATAATTTGTTCCATACAAAGGGAGTTGTGAAGGAACGTTTTGTTCGCGTCATCATAGATTTAGGGAGTTGTAACAACTTGGCTAGCATGGAGGTGGTGGAGAAGCTATCTCTCACCACAAGACCACATCCACATCCTTACTACATCCAATGGTTCAACAATAGCGGCAAGGTTAAGGTAACATGTACTGTTCGTGTGCATTTTAGTATCTCCACATATGCTGATTATGTTGATTGTGATGTGGTACCCATCCAAGCGTGTTCCTTATTACTTGGTAGACCATGGCAATTTGATAAAAATTCTGTACACCATGGTAGAAACAATCAGTATACTCTTGTTCATAAGGGTAAACATATTACTTTGCTTCATATGTCTCTTGATTCCATTTTGGAAGATGATATTAATAGAGCTAATAAAGCAAAACATGAGAAAAATAAGAGTGAAAATCGAATTGCGGGAAAATAATTTGAGCAACAAATGAAGCCTAATAATAAATCATCTACTGTTGCTTCTGAAATTAAATTGAAAAGTGCATGTTTACTTGCCACCAAATCTGATATTGATGAGCTAGATTTTAGCAAATCTGTTTGCTATGCTTTTGTGTGCAAAGAGGCATTATTTTCATTCATGGACGTGCCTTCCTCTTTTCCTCCTGCTGTTACTAACATTTTGCAGGAGTTCGCTGATGTCTTTCCACAAGACGTGCCACCGGGATTACCACCTATTCGAGGGACTGAGCATCAGATTGACTTAATTCCCGGTGCATCTCTACCCAACCGTACACCATACCGTACCAATCCAGAGGAGACGAAGGAGATTATGAGTCAAGTCCAGGAGCTGCTCGACAAAGGTTATACGCAAAACCCTTAGTGCTAGTGCTGTTCCTATTATTCTAGTGCCGAAAAAGGATGGTACATCACGTATGTGTGTTGATTATAGAGGCATTAATAATATTACTATTCGTTATCGTCATCCTGTTCCTAGGCTAGATGATATGCTTGATGAATTGAGTGGCTCTACAATATTCTCCAAAGTGGATTTGCGTAGTGGATACCATCAAATTCGTATGAAATTGGGGGATGAATGGAAAACAACATTTAAAACTAAGTATGGATTATATGAGTGGTTAGTCATGCCTTTTGGGTTAACTAATACACCTAGTAATTTCATGAGATTAATGAACGAGGTTTTACGTGCTTTCATTGGATGATTTGTGGCAATCTATTTTGATGATACTGATTTATGGCAGATCTTTGGAGGAACATTTGGAACATTTACGTGCTGTTTTTATTGCTTTACGTGATGCACGTTTGTTTGGTAACCTTGGGAAGTGCACCTTTTATATCGACCGAGTATCTTTTCTTGGCTATGTTGTTACTCCACAGGGAATGGAAGTTGATAAAGCCAAGATTGAAGCTATTGAGAGTTGGCCGCAGCCCAAAACGGTCACGCAAGTGAGGAGTTTCCTTGGCCTCGCTGGTTTCTATTGGCGTTTTGTGAGAGATTTCAGCACCATTGCTGCACCTCTCAATGAGCTTACAAAGAAGGATGTGCCTTTTGTTTGGGGTACCGCACAGGAAGAAGCCTTTACGGTATTGAAAGATAAGTTGACACATGCTCCTTTACTCCATATTCCTTATTTTAATAAGACTTTTGAGCTTGAATGCGATGCTAGTGGAATTGGATTTGGAGGTGTGTCATTACAAGATGGCAAACTTGTCGCATACTTTCTGAAAAATTGAGTGGGCCTAGTTTGAATTATTCTACTTATGATAAAGAAATATATGCTCTTGTTCAGACTTTAGAGACATGGCAACACTATTTATGGCCCAGATAATTTGTTATACATTCTCATCATGAATCTTTGAAACATATTAAAAGTCAAGCTAAACTGAATCGTAGACATGCTAAATGGGTTGAATTCATTGAGACTTTCCCTTATGTTATTAAACACAAGAAAGTTATAGAAAATGTTATTGCTGATGTATTGTCTCGTCGCTATACTATGCTTTCACAACTTGACTTCAAAATATTTGGTTTGGAGACCATCAAAGATCAATATCTACATGATGCTGATTTTAAAGATGTAATGCAGAATTGTAAAGAAGGAAGAACATGGAACAAGTTCTTCGTTAATGATGGATTTGTGTTCCGTGCTAACAAGCTATCCATTCTAGCTAGCTCCATTCGTCTTTTGTTCTTGCAGGAGGCGCATGGAGGAGGATTAATGGGTCACTTTCTCGTGAAGAAGATGGAGGACGTACTTGCTACACATTTCTTTTGGCCAAAGATGAGACGGGATGTTGAGCGTTTTGTTGGTCGCTGCACTACATGTCAAAAAGCTAAGTCACGACTCAATCCTCATGGTTTATATATGCCTTTGCCTGTACCTAGTGTTCCTTGGGAGGATATTTATGGACTTTGTTTTAGGTTTACCTCTAACAAAGAAGGGGAGGATATCATATTGGTTGTCGTGGATAGATTCTCGAAAATGGCACACTTTATACCATGTCATAAAAGCGATCATGTTGTTAATGTTGCTGATTTGTTCTTCGTGAAATTATTCGCTTGCATGGTGTGCCAAATACTATTGTTTCAGATCATGATACTAAATTTCTTAGCCACTTTTGGAGATGTTTATGAGCTAAGTTGGGGACTAAACTGCTTTTTAGTACTACTTGTCACCCCCAAACTGATGGTCAAACTGAAGTAGTCAATAGAACATTGTCTACTATGCTTAGGGCTGTTTTGAAGAATAATAAGAAAATGTGGGAAGAATGCTTGCCTAAATATTGAATTTTCTTATAATTGTTCGTTGCATTCTACTACTAAGATGTGCCCTTTTGAAATTGTGTATGGTTTCCTACCTCGTGCACCTATTGATTTGTTGCCTCTTCCATCTTTGGAGAAGGTTAATTTTGATGCAAAACAACGTGATGAATTGATCCTAAAAATGCATGAGTTAACTAAGGAAAATATTGAGCGTATGAATGCTAAATATAAACTTGCTGAAGATAAGGGTAGAAAACATGTTGTGTTTGCACCTGGAGATCTTGTTTGGTTACATTTGCGTAAGGATAGATTTCCTGATTTGCGCAAATCAAAGCTAATGACACGTGCTAATGGTCCTTTTAAGGTGTTAGAGAAAATAAATGATAATGGATATAAACTTGAGCTGCCTGCAGATTTTGGGGTTAGTCCCACTTTTAACATTGTGGATTTGAAGCCTTATTTGGGTGAGGAAGATGAGCTTCCGTCGAGGACAACTTCATTTCAAGAAGGGGAGGATGATGAGGACATCGATACCATTGTTAGTGTTAGAAGGGAGAGAGGGATTTGGTGGAATAGTTTGATGTATTGCTTGAGCCTCGTGGGCATATATATAGGAGTATAAGACAAGGTAGGAACAAATCCTAGTCTATCCTATACTTCCTAATATACATTATACTCAACATCCCCCCGCAGTCACAACGGTAGCGACGCAGACGGTAAGACTGGAGAAGAATCCGAAGGAAAGTCGATGGACACCCCCCCCCCACAGTCGTAACGGTCGACGCATCGCGGAGTCGTGGGTGGAGTGGAAACCGACGAGGTTGCTCAAGCAGGCGGTATCCATTTGTGCCGTTTATCGATGTAGCCAAGAGCGTGGGTGGTGGAGTCGTGGTTGAGGTAGCCATGCGAAGAATGCCGTGGTCGATGTCGAGTCGGGGTAGCCGGTGTCGAGGAAGTCGCCGTGGAGCCACGGGCGCAAGGGGGCGCCGAGTTAGCATGGGCGCAGTGGTGTCGAAGTAGGGGTGCGCCGGGAAGAAAATGTTGTTGACGACGCGTCGCAGCGGGTTTGCCAAGCCCGGGGACACATCATGGACGAAGGCACGCACCGGTGTTGCCAACACCGGGCATGCATAGACGGACGAAGACAAAGTTGACGAAGCGTCGACCAGGCTTGCCAGGCCCGGGGACACGTCGTGGATGAAGGCACGCATCGGTGTTGCCAGCACTGGGCATGCATAGACGAGGGACCTGTACGAGCTGTACGCCATGCCGGAGAAGTCGGAGGGGCCAGCAGAGAAGAACTCGACGACGATTGCGGCGTCCATCAGCGCGGGGCCGATGTCACCAACGGTGGTCGGAGTAGACGAAGTGGTCGGGGTAGATGACGACGACGCTGGCGACGGGCTGGTGCTTGGACGAAGACGAAGGGGGTGGACGGGCGGCAGCTACGAAGGTAGCGGCGGCGGCGGCCTGACGGCGGCGGCGGCGGTGCTCGAAGTAGGCGAAGAACCCTGACAGCGCGACGAAGACCGGCGCGGACGGTGGCGTTGACGCGCGAAGGAAGACGGCGCGACGCATACCACGGGAGGTCGACGCGCGGTGATGGCGGAGTGGACCACGGGCCGCGGCGCTACGGCCCGAAGGGGCGACGCAGCGGCGGCAGGCGGGAAGACCTCGGAGCGGCGGCGGGGACCGCGGGCCGCGACGCTGCGGCCCGAAGGGGCGACGCAACGGCGGTTCGTGAGTCGGTGTAGCCGTGGGGATGACCTCGGGGCGGCGGCGGGGACCGCGTATCGCGGCACTACCACTCGAAGGGGCGACGCAGCGGCAACGCAAGAGTCGATGCAGCCGCAAGGAGAACCACGGGGCAGCGGCGCGGCGGCCCGACGGGGCGATGTGGCGGCAGCCCGATGCTCGATCGGTTGAGAGGCGCGCTGAACTCGGGGATGATCTTCACGGGACCTGCGGAGGCGAGCGTAACCGACAGGCCAGGTCGGTCGCGCGACATGGATGAGGCGGATCGTAGCGGCGAGCGGGTGATCAAGCCGATCGCGCGCGAGGTCGGGGACACCGCTCGGTGGAGGCGTGGTGGTGATGGGGTCCGAGATGAAGCCGGCGATGACGGACGGCGTGGGATGTCGTGCGGACGAGCTTGTCAGCACCCGGGCTGCAAAAGCAACGCCGGCGCACGGGCAGCGAGGCCCGAGCGACCAACGGAGCAGCGGCGCCCGAGTTGAGGCAGCCGACGAGCCTGACGTAGCCGTCCCGATGCAGCCGAAGACGAGGCCGGCGAGGTGGCCGCCGGGCCACCGTGCAGATGCGGTGGAGGCGGGTGATGTGTATCGATGGGCGGGCCGGCGCGCGAGCGACGGCTATGATTGGCCGTCGCATGGCGCGAGGCCGCCTGATCGGGGCGATGCAGGTGTCCCGGTCGGAGCAGGGCGCTGACGGCCAGCGCAGGGCGACGGGCGGACCGATGCGGACGACGGCTGGCCCTGACGGGCCGCCTCGGCGCGCGTGGCCGCCGGGTCGGAGGAGAGGCCGGCTGGTCGCGCCGGGGTCGGAGTAGAGGCGCTGGGGGTCGACGGCGGCGGTGGGCGACGCAAACCGATCAAGAATAGATCGGAAAACCAAAAAGAAACCGTGCGATCAAGATGACCGGCGGAAAGAGAAAACCCCGGAGCAAGGCTCGGGGAAAAGACTTTCTAGGGCAGCCGGTCAACACGACCAGCAGACAAACCCTAGGTACGGGCGGGGCGGCCCCCGGTGGCACTCATGGAGGCTGACCGCCCCGGGGGCGGCGCGCGGGTGCGGAAGCGGCGGCGGCTAGGGTTTAGGATCGACTTGCGATAGATACCATGTTAGAAGGGAGAGAGGGATTTGGTGGAATAGTTTAATGTATTGCTTGAACCTCGTGGGCATATATATAGGAGTACAATGACAACCTTGAAGTACAAGACAAGGTAGGAACAAATCCTAGTCTATCCTATACTTCCTAATATACATTATACTCAATAGTTAGAACCACAGCCCCTACTGCTATTTATACTCGACCAATTACTAGAGCTCGTGCACGCCAATTAAATTATCAGGTACTTTCTTTTCTTGGTAATGATTCTAATGTTCATGAGAATATGATGCTTCCTAAATTGGATACATTTGTTTTGCTTACAAATGAAGGGCCTGGCATGGATAAGAGAGATGAACACTGGAGCAAGACCAAGCATGGAGATGATGGCATGCGCATGGGGAACAAGAACGGAGTTACAAGTGATGATTTCAGGACTTTGAAGCCACCATAATGAGTGCATGAAGACTTGGACGAAATATACAAGATGCCACTTCATAAATTTCGTCTAGAGGCTATTATAGGTGTTGCGTCACCTTATTATTGGGACATGCCCATGTAATTTTGAAATACTTGAGTATAGGCTGTTTTTAGAGTCCGTATGTGTGGGGAAACAAGAGATAGGGTTGGTTTCGGACCCCTCCTCCAAGGGCCACGAAATTCCCTCCTCTTCCCCATATATACAGCCCTTAGGGCACCGTTTAGACTTTAGGTTTTCTTTAGAATAAAAGTTCTCCATAGCTGCAACTTTGCGTACTTCGTTTGTGTTCAACGACCAGACAAAGGCGTCACAGAACCCCACCTTCATTAATAAAGCTTTCCTCTTATATTCACAATATCCATATTGCAATCTCAGTTTCTTGCTTGTTCTTCGTTTGCTCGCAGGAAACAGACCCTCATGGTCAGGTTGATCGTGCTCCGGCGTGGTCAATAACCACTTGGAGTTTGTTTAGCGATTGGTAAGGCGCGACGTCCTCGTACGTTCGTAGTCGGATCGTCAAAGTCTACTCCACCATAAACGATAGCCACCATCTCATTGAAAGATGGGACACCTTTGCCTCTATCACCTTCTGTCGTTAGCAATATGCAAGGGTATGGACTTATAGCCGTAGCATGCCTCAAATATTAACATTTTGAGACTGTCCTGACAGGTATGCTGGTGGGAAGATACTTTTCATGACAGGCTGTCCGGGTACTTGGTTCCACCAGTGGATATACCTGGTCTAAGCTGATTGTTCGATTTTTGACCCATGTTGTCGGTATACCAAGATGTGGTAATAGGCCGTGAGATGCTTTAATGCTGCCACTAAAGTCAAACTGCTGAGGTTGTACCTGAATCTTGGATCTGACAGAACAGACTTGGATATTCCACACTTACTATTTTTAAGCAGGTCAGCGGGATACGAAGTCCTTGTAGAACAGAGTAATCCTCTGAGGGTATGCCTTTGTGGCTCCATATGTAATTATGGCTTTCAACTGACTTGGGTATGCGGACCCTGATGGTCGCGCAAAAATCATCATCATACCTTTGCTGTCAGTCTCATCCTTTGACGGTTATGATTTTCTTTGTCAGGATACCTTACTGAAATAACTTGGCCACACATGTCCTTGATTCTCCGTATGATCATGGATGTGGGTAGTGCAATATTTTTGGCATAATTCCTTGTGCTTGTTTTCCGACCTGGCTCCGCACATATATGTCATATGATCGGGGCTTGTAGCTGTAGAGAGCTCATTGTTGAGGCCAATCATGCAAGAGGGTGACAAGGTTTTATGATACCTCCTTGTTAGTTGTGGGAATAATGGCATTGATGACCATTGTCAAGACTGTTGATTCTAGGTTGTCATCCCCAGAACTTGTCGATCCTTTCATTACATGAGATGTATCTCTGCTTATCTTCATTTGCATGGCTCATGGGGTTGTTGGATCCTTAACTTTCTTAGGTACATCTGCTTGATCACTGTCACATCTCGTATGAGCGACTTGTATGACCGGGGATACACGCTTACCATGTATAAGAATAATATGCCACCGAACACTCGATCCTTGTGGTAGGCATATGTCTTAACAGAATTGTACTTCTGACAAAATTATTGCAAATCTGATCCTTGAACTGCACTGTCATATACTGCCAACTCACCGCATAATCTCTGAGGACGGTGCAATAGTGTGGTACTGACGCGGACTGAGTGGCTTACAAGAGAAGCCATCCGAGTAGCTTGCTGAGGAAGACTCGTTAGCTTCTGCTCGAAGCTTTTGTCTGGGTAGCGTGCATAGGAAGTCTCGATAGATTACACATGAAGCTTGACCTAAGTATCGTGCTAGAGAAGCCTGGGTTCCGTACTTGAGAAGCTTCTCCTTGGTTTGCTTGTTGAGAAAGATCCAATTTCTGATGTCAGCAGCTTTTCTGAGGTATCTTGCTGTGAAAGACTGGATATCTTGGACAAGAAACTTTCTATATATTGTACTAAGGAGAATTGAGGAGCCTTGCATCATAACTTTCTTCCGCTAGCGTGTGGAGGAAGACTAAGTTTCTCATATCCAACACTTCACACTGTGATAGGCAGACTGAAAGCCATACACACACCCACAATATTCTGCGGCTGATTACTTACATGAGAGAAATGGTTTGACTGTCTTCCTTGATCATAACACATTCTGGCTTTCTTTCAGGGTATAACATTTTTACAGCATCATTCATTGCTGAGCCAAACTTTGCATATGAACCATACTTTTGACTGAAAATATTCTGTTGGTATTGCAACTGACTTGTCTTTCTGCTGGCTGGATCATACTGCTATGAGGATTAAGTACTGATGTAGACTCGATGCTGATAATCAATCCAAGGCACCATTGGTATTCTGAGCAGACTATAATGCAGTTGACTGGGTGGACCATAATGTTTAGCTCAGCTCCTTCCAAATAGTTGCAATCCTTATTGCTTCTTTGAGTCCAGTGTCGGTTGATGGGAGACTTCCATAAGGGGAAATAAGGTAACACTGAGGGCCCAAAAGAAAGAAGCAAAAGAAACAAACCAACTAAACAAAAGCACACAACAACCAATTCACACGCAAACAAGGTCACATTTTACTGCTAGTCACACAATATGCATGCCTACTTAAGCACACAAATATCACGGGATCTCCGGTACTACGATCTAGCATGCTGTGATGGTGTGCATGAGGACGAATAAATGTCTGGAAGAGTTGGTGTAAATTGCGCTACACCAAGTGCTGGCCTAGCAAGGTAACAACCTTGACTAGCTCGGAGGCGAGGACGTACTTGGTAACCATGTATTGGAACACGAATGTCGCGACCACATTATTACCAAGCGGATGGAAAAGACCCGTACTCGTCCAAGGAATAGGATGGAGAGAAAAACTGAGTCGGCTGGCATTGCCCTTTGTTAATAGCTAAGATCATTAAGGGTTGCCAACATGACAAGAAAATGCACGATCCGGGGTAGAAGCATGTCTATCACCGAAATGATAGGCGGGGCTGAAAGAAGGATATTGGTGTGATACCTGAGCACCATTTTCTGCAAATAGTGTCGGGATCACTTGGCATCACTCTGCTAGGACAGAAATGACGCTAAACGCCGAAGAATGAGCAAGAAAAGAAACTATAAGAAATGCAGTGGCGGAGCTGTAGTGGATCCAAACCGATGCCAGCTACACTCACCAGATTAAGCGTTAGCAACAAATAATAAAGCTATATGCATGCTATGCAACAAACAAATGCAGCAACCAAATGCAACAATCAAGATAGACTCTAAACTACCGGTTTCTACCGCCCGTGCTGACTAGGGCGTCCTACAGCCAGACCCGCTCTGATACCAATCCAGTGGCACCCCGGCTCAGAAAAACCGGAATGCCCCATATTCCAGCCCAGAGATCAAGATGAAGTCTTCTGGAATACGGCACTGCTTCACACAGAACAAATTAGCTCTTATTACAAAGGATAATAATACAAGGGTCTGATGTTAGAAAAGGTCACATTAGCATGGCGACACTACGCCTGCGATACTACACTTGCTCTATGCTAGAAGCGGAACAACTCGCAGCAGCGGAATACTTCAGCAGCGGAACAACGACGAAGGTGGTGAACTCCACTCCGCAGGGACTCTGGCTGGGACACGATCTAGCTTGCACGAACAGAAACCACGACAAACAATCAATCACGGCATCACCTGCAATCTGGCATGACACGCCAGGTCGTACATTTAATGTACTTGCAAGCTCACAACAACCAAAAGCATCAAGGCAAAACAACAACACAACATTAAACATGTTAATTAACAACTACTATGATATGAAAGCAACTACTAAGCATGATATGAAACTACTACAATACCGATAAACCAACATCTTAACCTCAATGAACCATCTCACTCTTGGCTAACAGGCCAAGCAATATACCATCTCTATCACCTCGTGATCCACCTGATCAACTCGTGATCACATCCACATGATCACCTCGTGACCACATCACAAACTGAATGATCAAACTCAAGATCATCCCAACATCATCATCAACATCCTGCCAAACTGTTACTGCTCACAATATCAACATATAAATCAGCTATAAGTCATTCCGTCATGTGAGTGTTGATCGAACAGTGTGACCTAGTACGAACTTATGCCCATGAACAAGGACGCGGCTATCGATAGATTAAACATACAAACTCTGCAGAGTTAGCGCACTTTACCCACACCACGGAACCCATGGCCTCACACTCCCATTCGTGTGGACCAACGGCGTTCCGACAAAACCGATCTATCGCCATGACACTCTCTCGGCCACTCCGACCAACTCCCTTCTGGGATAAGTCATGGGTGGCCCCGTGCCTACCACAGTCATCAACGGCCGCCGTCATGGCAAAATAAAAAATGGTCCCAAACAGGGACAAAAAGGCGCCTAACAACAACTACGGGCACACAAGGTTATGTCTGCTTACCTGGTCAGGGTAACGCATGCCCATAACCTTCCCTCATTGGAGGCACCGGCGAGATACATGACAATAGACTGCATTAGGGCCTTCCCATAAAAGGAAAATGTGGTTGCACTGGAAAAGCCCAGTTCGGTGGCACCTGACCAACTTAATGACGGAATTTATCCCCAAAAATATATCTTACGAGAACTGATACTCCGATATCATATCAACCTGTAATCCGAGTCATAGCAATATACAACAAATAATCCAGAGCATACTATCATCATAATCTAAAACTCCGAGGGTAGCATATCAACTAAGATCACGATGAATCCAAGTACCAAGAACCTACTAAACCAATAGCAAGAGCAAACTATCCGGCTAAGATCCACATGCAAGCATTATCTCCAAAACCATACTCCAAAACTTAATATCAACTATCATCATGATGAAAATAATGGTAGCCACTAACAATCCCAAGGCAACATGACATCCAAAGTAATACTCCAAAGCATAATACCATCATGAAAATAATCATAATAGCCACTAAGAATCCAAAGGCAACATGTCATCCACATAAGATGCAAAATATTAGTCCTAGAACTCCAAGCAATATCATGGCAATAGCAAGATCAACATAATACTTTGAGAAATGCCGTGAACAAGTCACAAGTAGCTAAAACAATATTTTAAATAAGTTCAAATAAGTTAAACCATGTCACTGCATTGCAATCATGCAAATGGAGGGTGTGGCATGCCTGGGGTGAAGGGATTCATCGGGAAGAAGTGCGAGAAGCTCGCGGAAAGAATCGCCGAAAAACGTTCTCTCTCGAAGGGGGATGATTTAGTGCAAGGGAAAAATGGTCATTTTCAGAATGTTAACACATGGTGAAAATGGTACCAACGTGCTCGACGATACGAAGAAGTGGGCTTTGGAATCACCTCATTTGGAGTTGCGAGCAAAAAGTTATAAAGGTTTGACTGCCAGGGACCTATCTATAAAAATATATCCACAAACAAGCCCGTGAGTGGAAAAACAGAAAACGCATTTGGCAGAATCCGCTTTCCTGAAAGGAAAGTGCATTCCTGGCCTAAGCCGCACCAAAATACGTCTTTCGAACGGGAAAATGCATCCGCGCGAATGTGCTTCCACTTGTCCAGCTAGGCAGTGGTCGGGTCGGGCTTCTGGGACACCGACTAGTGGGCCCGCACCTTTTCTCTCTCTCCTCCTTGTTCCTTGTTCCTCCCATCGGTGAACAGAGGCAGAGGCGAGGCAGGGCGCTCCGGCGATGGCCCGGGCGACTCCAACCATCTCCCGCCAAGGCGCTGGCACCGGCGGCCTCAGCGTGGAGCACCGCATCCATCCCGGCCATATGCGGACGTCGGGGAAGGCCAGGGCTGCGGCATCGTGCGGCAATAGAAAGCAGGGGAGGCGGCGGCCGATCTTGGGGACAGCGACCATAGGGGCTCCGGCAACTCGTGGAGAGGTGGGGGGAGATGAGCCGGGGTCTGGATGATCTATTGGTGGTGGTAGAAGGAAGAGAAGGGCTCGGGGCTGCCGGAATTTAGGTGGTGGCCACCGGCGATCGAGGCAGCCATTGGAGGGCTCGGGAGCTCTTGGAGCTCAGGGAAGGGGTCGGGAAGGCATGAGGGAGTGTGGTGAGGTTGCTGGTGAAGAGAACCGCAGTCGAGGAGGTCTTATATAGGCAGGGGCGGGAGGTGCCGCGGTGGCGTCGCCGCAGACGTGTGGCCGTCACCGCGGACGCGTGTGCACGCACCCGAGCTCGCTGGTAGACGACGGGGGAGGAGCAGCGGAGGGTCTCATGGGGCATAGGAGGCCAAGGGAGCACGGGGAGGAAGAAACGAACGCCATTAATGCCATGTCGCCACTGTTCGCCCGTGGGCGTGCGTCGGCGAGCGCCGATGAGGAGGTTTCTGGAGGAGGAGAGGGGTCCATGGGGACGGCGACGACGAGAGGTAGACGCTAGAAATGGCTAGGGGACGAGGGATCGAGTGAACGAGCAGAGAGGAAGAGGTCGAGGCGCCAGAGCGCGTGCACGGGCAAAAATCCACGCGGTCACCACGAGACAATGCATAGGGAGGTTACGAGGGGATTGCAAACCTTGTATGGTGGCTAGTCCTTGATCCCCAAGGCATCCCAGAAGTTAAATATCAAGAGAAGGAGCCAAGGAGACGTGTGAGGCTTCGAGTAAAGTTTGTTGTATCAAACTTGGATGTGCACTGGTGATCCACAGAAAATTGGTTGAGGTCAATGGTGTTGTCTGGGGTGATTAGCTTAGGAAAGACTACAATCCTGGGGAGTTTTAGGAGAAATGGACCAAGGATTAATATAGTTGCTTTGCAACTGACCAAAATGGTCTAGAAAAGAGATCAAGATGATGCACTCAAATGAAGCATCCACTTGAGCTGAAATTTGGCAAGTCTTGATGATTTAGACATATAATGGTGCTGTAAAAATTTCATACCAATTGGATGCACTAAAATGGTTCTTGCTTCACAAACATCCTCACTGTCCAGAAACCTGGGAAAATTCTAGAGAATTATTGGCTTGATGAATTGATCCCAAATTTGGTGGAGAGAGGTTTTCTGGTCATGAGAATGCTCTGGTAAACTGCCAGAAAAAATGAAGCAATATAAAATATACTTGCTTCACAACCTGAAAATATTGACAGAATCAAAGATTTGATCATGTGCTCACCTAGATGATTCGATGGATCTAAAATTTGGAGGAGTGGGTTAATATGACCACATGAAGAAGTGTGCAAAATTTCATATCATTTGGATACTCCTAGCTAGTACTTCCTTCACAATGCCTTCTGTCTGACAAAAAGTTTGAAAAATTGCTGAGGAAGATTGGCTAGGCAAATAAAGTTGCATTTTTGCATGGGTCAATGATTCAGATGTAAAAGCACGCCCAAAAAGTTTGGAAGCCAACAAGAAAATACAGGTGGCACTTCCTTCAGAGAAAGCCACACTGGACAGAAATGAAGAATAATTATTGGGGAATTATTTTTGGGCTAGGACTGGAAAGTTTGGAAATATTTGATCGACATATAACCCAAAGAAATTTTGACAATTATTTGGGAATTTTGGGGGTGACAGAAATATAGGTTGCTTCACAATCTAGGGCAAACTGGGTTATTCCTTTAATAGAAAAAAGGAATATTCCCTAGAAAAGAACTTTAGGGTTGGGCTAGAATGGAAATGACATGATCTTGGGAAAGTTTTGAGAATGATGAACCACTTGGGAGAGGAAATGATGATGATCTCCCAGGTTGCAAGGCCACAGAACCACTCCAAAAAGAAAAACAGAGCAAAACCAAATAAATCAAAAGAAAAAGCAAAGGGCCAAAAACCAGGCTGTTACAATGTTCATCCTTCTTGTCCAAGCTAGGCCCTTCATTTGTAAGTAAGACAAATGTATCCAATTTTGGCAGCATCATATTCTCATGAACATTAGAATCATTACCAAGAAATGAAAGTACTTGGTAATTTAATTGGCGTGCGCGAGCTCTAGTAATTCGTCCAGTATGTATAGCAACATGGGCTGTGGGTGTAACAATGGTATTGATGTCGTCATCATATCATTAGCCCCCGAATCGGTTGGGATTTCGTGGAACAAACAGACCAATCTTTCAGTCGAATCTGAGTGCCTCGGGAGCATTCGGAATATGTTTCCAAGTCGTGGCTTGTTCTTCCTTGGACGAAAACAAAAGGATTCTAGACTATAGGTTTACCCAGATGACCAGGTGTTGTTGATCGTCGAGAAAAACCTGGTGGCATTTGTTTTATCTCTCGGAGGAGATAGACTAGGGGCCGAGTCAAGCCATGCCATTACAACTCGAGTGGAGACGCCGGCGCATGGTCTGACTCTCGGGAGAGACGCCACTCCTTATCCCAGGGGAACGCCAGTGCATGCCTTCTACAAGTCCAGGTTTACGAGTCATGCGCCTTGGAGCCTACTGAGAGGGACAAGTGAACCTGCGGAGGGGAGTCAAGCTCGGCTTATAGCGATCCTAAAGAAGACTTCAGTCTGGTGTTTAACGCGGCTGAGTGCACGGGTCGCCGCGGAGGGTGGTCAGTCGGACTGACATGCGTCCTTTAGGAAAGGGATCGCGGGTAATCAATCGAATTGACTCGTCCCGGAAATCTCAGGATTTGAATTTATGCGTTCACGCGCAGAAGAAGTAACATCGTGCGCTAGTGGGGAAAGTGGGGGGCATGGGTCCTCGATTTTCACGCATGACTTCCGCCACGTACCGTGCACGTTCTATGTGAAGCCCCGTCACGTGGGCCATCGATTCAGAGATCTGCGGCATGAGATCCGTCCAGTGATTCGTCTTGCGATATAAAAGATTTGGGAGCAGCGGTCGAGACCCCAGATCCCCTTTCTGTCGCTCCGTCTCTTCTACTTCCCTTATCCACTCGAGCGTGCAGAGATGGTGAGGAATTCCACGGCCAAGGCGGAAAAGGCGAAGCAGGCGGGGAATGCTTCCTCCTCTGGTTCTGGTGCGGCGGCCGGAGGTGCGTCGAGGGATTGGATCTTGTCGCGTGTCACGGCTTGCCGGCTAGAGGACCTTACAGAGGGACTCATCCCGCGTGACGGGTCGCTCCGCCCGGGTGCGGGTGAGACCGAGCCAGCGCTGCAGGAGGATAACCGGGTCCTGCTCGTCACCCATGTCGCGCGGGGCTTCTCCATGTCGCCCCATCCCATTTTCCAAGCGTTTCTCGACTACTTTGGTGCGCAGCTCCATCATCTTCCCCCCAACGCCATCATCTATCTTCCGGCTTTCGTTTCCCTCTACGAGAATTTCCTTGGCTGCCAACCCCATTGGGGGCTTTTCAAGCATATCTTCACTTGTCGGTCGATGACCGTCAAGAAGGATTCATTAGCCGGCGTGAAGACTCACGTCACCCAGCTGTGCGGGGGCTTGGGTATCCAAGTTCGAGGGGGAGTGCCTTCCCAAAGATGAGGTTTCCCGAATCCGTCAAGGGCTGGCAGGGAACCTGGTTCTACTGCAGAGATGTCCTAGTGCCCTGAATCATTCGGGCCTCCCTCCGTACTCGGCGGAGAGGGTGAGGGCCCCCGAGTCTGATGAGGACATCAATACCATTTTTACATCCACAACCCATGCTGCTATACATACTGGACCAATTATTAGAGCTCGCGCACGCCAATTAAATTACCAGGTAATTCCGTTTCTTGGCCATGATTCTAATGTTCATGAGAATAAGATGCTGCCCAATTGGATACATTTATTTTGCGTACAAATGAAGGGCCTAGCTTGGTCAAGAAGGATGAACATTGGAGCAAGAACAAGCATGGAGATGATGGCGTGCCCAAGGGGAACAAGAACAGAGTTACAAGTGATGATTTTAGGACTTTGAAGCCACCATAATGAGTGCATGAAGCCTTGGACGAAATATACAAGATGCCACTTCATAAATTTCATATAGAGTCTATTATAGGTGTTGCGTCACTTTATTATTGGGCCAGGCCCATGTAATTTCAAAATACTGAAGTATAGGCTGTTTTTAGAGTCTGTATGTATGGGGAAAACAGAGTTAGGGTTCGTTTCGGACCCCTCCTCCATTGGGCCACGAAATCCCCCCTCTTCCTCCATACGTACAACCCTTAGGGCGTCGTTTAGACTTTGGGTTTTGTTTAGATTAAAAGTTCGCCATAGCTGCAACTTTGCGTACTTCGTTTGTGTTCAACGACCAGACCAAGACGTCACTGAACCCCACCTTGATCAATAAAGCTTTCATCTTATATTCGCAATATCCAGATTGCAATCTCAGTTTCTTGCTTGTTCTTCGGTTGCTTGCAGAAAATAGACCCTCGTTGTCAGGTTGATCGTGCTTCGGTGTGGTCAATAACCTCTCAAAGTTGGTTTAGTGATTGCTAAGGCGCGACCCTCGCTCGTTCGTAGTCAGATTGTCAAAGGCTACTCCCCCGAAAACGATAATCACCATCTCATCAAAAGACGGGACACCTTTGCCTCTATCAAGTGGTATCAGATTTCCAGGTTGCTCAGGGAGATTATCCAGTTTTTCATAGTTTAGATCGATTATCCGCTTCATACCTACAATCCATGAAAAAGGCAAAAAATAATTAGGGTTAGTTCATCATATGCGAACCAATCTGAGCCTTGCATAATCTTTTTAGGGTTTTGCTTTGCTGAATTTGCGATTGCATCATCGTGTCTAGTTGCTGGTCTTAGCGTCTAGTCCTTTAGAGGTTCGAGTTCTATCACAGTTTGTCACGCCGCCGCCGCACTATCTTCATCGCTGCTACCATATATCACCACCGCTGCCATATCCTACCACCGCTGCCATATACCACCACCGCTGCCATATACCACCACCCCTGCCATATCCTACCACCGCTGCCATATACCACCAACGGTGCCATATACCACCACTGCTGTCATATCCTATCACCGCTGCCATATACCACCACCGTTGCCATATCCTACCACCTTATATCCACCACCAATCCGAGGTCTTTTCATACTAGGTTTGTTTCCGAGGTCCATCTATTTTCTGATACGTGTTCCCTTGCCTGAGTAGGTTTCAGGAAAAAAAGTCTGGAGAACCTCGGGCAGTTTTTAGGCCAAAATTTCAGCAGGTGAAAATATTTTTTCCCTATCCTGTTTTTAGGCTTTTCAAAATCTTATGAGACACGTGCCATCAGTGATTTTTATACACTTTTTGGTCGTCGCTGCCCTGTTTTTCAAAAAATAGTCAAAAAAGTTCGTGCCTATCCTATTAATTTGATCTAGGAAGACTTTTGAGGCACTCGCCATTATAGTGATTTTCGGCAAAAAACAAGAGCGCCAAAAAATCCAGAGTTTGCTTTTCCCTTGTTTACGTGTCGCGCCGTGATTTTGTTAGTGTTCTAGGCTCGCGTCTGTAGCACGGTCTAGCCTAGGACCAGCATAGTGATGAGGACATCAATACCATTATTACACCCACAGCCCCTGCTGCTATACATACTAGACCAATTACTAGAGCTCGCGCGCGCCAATTGAATTACCAGGTACTTTCGTTTCTTGGCAACAATTCTAATGTTCATGAGAATATGATGCTGCCTAAATTGGATACATTTGTGTTGATTAACAATCAAGGGCCTAGAATGGACAAGAGGGATGAACACTGGAGCAGGATCAAGCATGGAGATGAAGGCACGCACAAAGGGATCTAGAATGGCGTTTCTACTGCATATTTGAGCACTTTGAAGCCTCCGTGATGACCTACAAGGACATGGATGAAATATACAAGATGCCCCGTCATAAATTTCGTCCATAGCTTATTTTAGGTGCTGCGCCACCTTATTTTTGGGCCAGGCCCATGTAATTTTGGAGATACTTAAGTATAGGATGTTTTTAGAGTCCGTATGTTTGGGGAAACAAAGTTAGGTTGGTTTCAGACCCCTCCTACAAGGGGTCACGAAATCCCCCCTACTCCTCCATATATAAAGCCCTTAGGGCGTCGTTTATACTTTGGGTTTTGTTTAGATTAAAAGTTCGTCATAGTTGCAACTTCGCGTACTTCGTTTGTGTTCAACAACAGACCAACACGTCACATAACCCCACCTTGCTCAATAAAGCTTTTATCTTATATTTGCAATATCCAGACTGCTATATCAGTTTCTTGCTTGTTCTTCATTTCCTTGCAGGAAATAGACCCTCGTGGTCAGGTTGATCGTGCTCCAGCATGGTCAATAACCTTTGGTAGTTGGTTTAGCGATTGCTAAGGCGCGACATCCTCACACGTTCGTAGTCGGATCGTCAAAGTCTACTCCTACAAAAATGATAATCACCATCTCATCGAAAGACGGGACACCTTTGGCTCTATCACAGAGTACCGTCGTTGTGCATGTTTTCAACTTTGCATCTCTGAACTGATTATTGCTGACCTTTTTTGCTACCATCTTATAAACCATCCCAGCTCCACATACATCTACATCGTGCGTTTGACTCTCCCTGGTAATTGATCTATCCAAGCTTTGAGAGTTTTGGCTACAACGGTTGCTGATCACCGCCTGCTGTTGGGTAAGAACTGGTACGAATTTGAGATTTGCTTGACGGATTTGTGACACCCCACCACCACCACTTTCTAGTAGTCTGTAGGATCATATTCTTGCGTGTTTCTATTTCTGCTAACAATGGCAGGACCACAAGCCAACGAGATGACTGGGAGAACATGATGAAGAAGGAGCTTCATGATAAATTTCAGCAAATGTTGGGTCAACAGGTGGAGGACATGATGGCCAGCTTTGGAAAGGCACTGGAGAGGATTGATGACATTGAGAAGACAATTGGCACCAAGTTGGACGCCAAGTTCGATGAAGTACTCCCGCGTCTTCCACAACCACCAGCCGCCTCTGCTGCAACGTTGCAACAAAATCAACAACCACCTCCACGTCGCGATCTAGCAGGACAAGCGCAACGTGTTCCTTTCGAGCCAGGACATCAATATCATTATTACACCCACAACCCCTGCTGCTATACATACTGGACCAATTACTAGAGCTCGCGCACGCCAATTGAATTACCAGGTACTTTCATTTCTTGGTAACAATTCTAAAGTTCATGAGAATATGATGGTGCCTAAATTGGATACATTTGTGTTGATAACTAATGAAGGGCCTACAATGGACAAGAGGGATGAACACTAGAGCAGAAACAAGCATGGGGATGAAGGTGTGCGCGAAGGGAACCAGAACAGCGTTTCTAGTGCAGATTTCAGTACTTTGAAGCCTCCTTGATGACATACAAGAACATGGACGAAATATACAAGATGCCCTTGCATAAATTTCGTCCATAGCTTATAATAGTTGTTGCGCCACCTTTATTTGGGCCAGGCCCATATAATTTCGAAATACTTGAGTATAGGCTATTTTTAGAGTCCGTGTGTGTGGGGAAACAAGAGTTAGGGTTGGTTTCGGACCCCTCCTCCAAGGGCTACGAAATTCCCCCCTCTTCCTCCATATATACAACCCTTAGGGCATCGTTTAGACTTTGGGTTTTGTTTAGATTAAAAGTTCGCTATAGATGCAACTTCGCGTACTTCGTTTGTGTTCAGCGACCAGACCAAGACGTCAGGGAACCCCACTTGATTAATAAAGCTTTCCTCTTATATTCGCAATATCCAGATTGCAATCTCTCTTTCTTGCTTGTTCTTTGTTTGCTTGTAGGAAATAGACCTTCGTGGTCAGGTTGATCGTGCTCTGGCATGGTCAATAACCTCTTGAAGTTGGTTTAGCGATTGCTAAGGCGCGACGTGCTCGCACGTTCATAGTCGGGTTGTCAAAGTCTAGTCCTCCAAAACGATAATCACCTTCTCATCGAAAGACGGGACACCTTAGCTTCTATCAAGTGGTATCAGATTTCCAGGTTGCTCGGTGAGATTTTTCAGTTTTTTATAGTTTAGACCGAGCATGTTCTTCATACCTATAGCCCACGAGAAAGCCAAAAAAAACAGGGTTAGTTCATCATATCCGAACCAATCTGAGCCTTTGCATAGTCTTTTTAGAGTTTTGCTTTATTGAATTTACATTTGCATCATTGTGTCAAGTTGCCGGTCTTAGCGTCTAGTCCCTTAGAGTTTCGAGTTCTGTTCACAGGTTGTTACGCCCCCACCGCACCATCGTCATCACCATTACCATATAGCACCATTGTCATCACCGCTCCCGTATACCACCATTGTTATCACCACTGCCATATACACCCATCGTCATCACCGCTACCATATACCACATATCCACCGCCATCACGATAATCCGAATCCACCTCCATCACAGATTCGCCACCAGTCCGTGTTCCACCGCCCTACATATATCCGCCACCAGTCCGAGTTTCCACCAGATTCATCTCCGCCACCAGTCCTAGTTCAAGTCAAGTATTTGTTTCTTTGTTTTTGAGTTCTAGATCACACCATACTCTGAGTCGTGACCAAGTCGAATTCCGCAACTTCCATGCCACCCGCAGAAGAAAAATAGTTCCAGTTTCAAAAAAAATTTGGCTAGGCAGTTTTTAGACCATTTGTAGACATTTTCGAAAAAATTGTTGCGGAGCAAAAAAAAAGAGGCATAAAAAGGAAAAAAAAAGCAATTCAGAGAGTGCTCCTCCCATGTTTACGGGCAGCGCCGTGATTTTGTTAGTGTTCTAGGCTCACGTCTCTAGCACGGTCTAGCCTAGGACCACCACAGTACTGTCATTGAGCGTTTATTCAACTTTGCATCTCTGAATTCATTATTGTGACATTTTTGCTACCATATCATAAACCTTCCTAGCTCCACATACATCTACATCGTGCATTTGACACCACCAGGCAATCACTCTATCCAAGCTTTGAGAGTTTTGACTACAACGGTTGCCGATCACCACCTGCTGCTGGGTAAGAACTGGTAAGAATTTGAGATTTGCTTGACCGATTTGTGACACCCCACCACCACCATTTTTAGTAGTCTGTAGGATCATATTCTTGTGTGTTTCTATTGCTGCTAACCATGGCAGGATCACAAGCCGACGAGATTGACTAGGAGAACATGACGAAGAAGGAGCTTCGTGATAAATTTCAGCAAATGTTGAGTCAACAGGTGGAAGACGTGATGGCAGCTCTGGAAAGGCACTTGAGGGGATTGATGACATTGAGAAGAAAATTGACACCAAGTTGGACACCAAGTTCGATGAAGTACCCGCACGTCTACCAAAGCCACCACCCGCATCTGCTACACCATTGAAACATCATCAACAACCACCTCCACGTCGCGATCCAGCAAGGCGAGCGCAGCGTGTTCCTCTTGAGCCAGGACAAACTTCTAGTGTCGCTGCTATTGTTGTTGATGCTTCTGTAGCTCCTGCTACTACTGCAGAGGTAGACGACTATTACGAGGATGAGGTTGATCAAAATCAGAACTACGTGCAACCATCAGCACCGCCACCACCAGGTCGACCTCACGCATATAATCGCAATGGTAGGGCTGCAGCACCACCTCAGGTATGAGCTTATGACCATATTCCTAAACTAAAATTGAATATTCCACCGTTTTAGGGTAGGATACATTCTTGATGTATATCTTACTTGGGAGTTAGAAACTGAACAATGTTTCACATGCTTACAATATCCTGAGGATAGACGTGTTGCTGCTGTTGTTTGGGAATTCACTAGTCTTGCCTCTGTTTGGTGGTCTGGACATTGTAGATTATATCATGATAATATCCCTACTACTCGGGCTGCTTTGAAAACTGCTATCCGTACTCGTTGGGTTCCACCATATTATCAACATGAATTACTTCAAAAAACTGCAATGTTTGAGACAAGGAAAAAACTCTGTAGATGAGTATTATCAGTGATTACAAACTGGCATGATTAGATGTGGTATTTTTGAGGAAAATGAAGCTATGCTTGCACATTCTATGGTTGGATTAAATAGAGAAATTCAGACCATTTTAGAGTATAAGGAGTACAACAATGTCACTCGTTTATTCCATATTGCTTGCAAAGCTGAACGTGAAGTGCAGGATCGAAATGCATTGGCGCGGACTAATTTTTCTACAGGTCGACCTTCATCATGGACACCGCGTGCATCCTCTACTTCCACATGTTCTGCTGCACCGACATCTCCGTCAGCTGCCACCTCCAGCCATGATACAAGAAAGCAGGCACAACCACCACTCTCTGCCAAGAGCACACCTTTTGGGCCTGCACAGAGCTCTTCTTCATCCATGGCATCAACAGGGCAAACACATGATATTATTTGTCGTCGTTGCAAGGGTGGAGGTCATTATGCGAGAGATTGCCCATCTAAGCATGTGATGATTTCTACTGAGGATGGTGGGTATGAGTCTACTAGTGACTATGATGAGGAGACTTTGGCTCATATTACAAGTGAAGAACACGGTGGAGATGATTCTGAACAAGAGACGCAATACATGGCTGATGAAGACGCTGAGAGGTATGAGAGTTTAGTTGCTCAACGTATTTTGAGTGTGCAGGTCACCCAAGCTGAGCAAAATCAGAGGCATAATTCATTCCATACAAAGGGAGTTGTGAAGAAACGTTCTGTTCGCGTCATCATAGATGGAGGGAGCTGCAACAACTTGGCTAGCATGGAGATGGTAGAGAAGCTCTCTCTCACCACAAGACCACATCCACATCCTTAATACGTCCAATGGTTCAACAACAACGGCAAGGTTAAGGTAACAAGTACAGTTCGTGTGCATTTTAGTATCTCCACATATGCTGATTATGCTGATTATGTTGATTGTGATGTGGTACCCATGCAAGCATGTTCCTTATTACTTGGTAGACCATGGCAATTTGATAAAAAAATCTGGCCACCATGGTAGAAACAATCAGTATACTCTTGTTCATAAGGATAAACATATTACTTTGCTTCCTATGTCTCCTGGTTCCATTTTGAAAGATGATATTAATAGAGCTACTAAAGCAAAACAGGACAAAAATCAGATTGTGGCAACAAATGAAGCCTAATAATAAACCATCTAGTGTTGCTTCTGAAATTAAATTGAAAAGAGCATGTTTACTTGCCGCCAAATCTGATATTGATGATCTAGATTTCAGCAAATATGTTTTCTATGATTTTGTGTGCAAAGAGGCACTATTTTCATTCGAGGACGTGCCTTCCTCTTTGCTTTCTTCTGTCACTAATATTTTGTAGGAGTTCGCTGACGTCTTTCCACAAGACATGCTATAGGGGTTACCACCTATTCGAGGGATTGAGCATCAGATTGACATAATTCATGGTGCTTCGCTACCGAACCGTGCGCCACACCATACCAATCCAGAAGAGATGAAGGAGATTATGCATCAAGTAAAGGACCTGCTCGACAAAGGTTATATATGCGAATCGCTTAGTCCTTGTCTTGTTCCTATTATACTAGTGCCAAAAAAGGATGGTACGTCACGTATGTGTACTGACTGTAGAGGCATTAATAATATTACTATTCGTTATCGTCATCCTATTCCTAGGCTAGATGATATGCTTGATAAATTGAGTGGCTCTATAATATTCTCCAAAGTTGGTTTGGGTACTGGATACCATCAAACTCGTATGAAATTGAGAGATGAATGGAAAATAGCATTTAAAACTAAGTTTGGATTATATGAGTGGTTAGTCATACCTTTTGGGTTAACTAATGCACCTAGTACTATCATGAGATTAATGAACGAAGTTGTTCGTGCTTCCATTGCACGATTTGTGGTAGTTTACTTTGATGATATACCAATTTATAGTAGACCTTTGGAGGAACATTTGGAACATTTACGTGTTGTTTTATTGCTCTACGTGATGCACGTTTCTTTGGTAACCTTGGGAAGTGCACCTTTTGCACCGACCGAGTATCATTTCTTGGCTATGTTGTTACTCCACGGGGAATTGAAGTTGATAAAGCCAAGATTGAAGCTATTAAGAATTGGCTGCAGCCCAAAACGGTCACACAAGTGAGGAGCTTCCTTGGCCTCGCTGGTTTTTATAGGCGTTTTGTGAGAGATTTCAGCACCATTGCAACACCTCTCAATGATCTTACAAAGAAGGATTTGCCTTTTGTTTGGGGTACCGCACAGGAAGAAGCCTTCACGGTATTGAAAGATAAGTTGACACATGCTCCTCTACTCCAACTTCCTGATTTTAATAAGACTTTTGAGCTTGAATGCGATGCAAGTGGAATTGGATTAGGAGGTGTGTTATTACAGATGGTAAACCTATTGCGTACTTTTCTGAAAAATTGAGTGGGCCTAGTCTGAACTATTCTACTCATCGTAAGGAGTAATATTCTCTTGTTCTCTTTGGAAACATGGCAACATTATTTATGGCCCAAAGAATTTGTTATTCATTCTGATCATGAATCTTCGAAACATATTAAAAGTCAGGCAAAACTGAACCGTAGATATGCTAAATGGGTTGAATTCATTGAGACTTTCCCTTATGTCATTAAACACAGGAACGGTAAAGAAAATGTTATTGTTGATGCATTGTCTCGTCGTTATACTATGCTTTCACAACTTGACTTTAATATATTTGGTTTGGAGACCATCAAAGATCAATATGTGCATGATCCTGAATTTAGAGATGTATTGCAGAATTGTAAAGAAGGGAGAACATGGAACAAGTTCGTCGTTAACGATGGATTTGTGTTTTGTGCTAACAAGCTATGCATTCTAGCTAGCTCTATTCGTCTTTTGTTGTTGTAGGAGGTGCATGGTGGAGGATTAATGGGACACTTTAGCGTGAAGAAGACGACGGATGTACTTGCTACACATTTCTTTTGGCCAAATATGAGACGGGATGTTGAGCGCTTTGTTGCTTGCTGCAATACATGTCAAAAGGCTAAGTCTTGACTCAATCCAAATGGTTTGTATATGCCTTTGCCTGTACCTTGTGTTCCATGTGAGGATATATCTATGGATTTTGTTTTAGGATTACCTTGAACAAAGAAGGGGAGGGATAGCATATTTGTTGTCATGGATAGATTTTCGAAACTGGCACACTTCATACCATGTCATAAAGGCGATGATGCTGCTAATGTTGCTGATTAGATCTTTCATGAAATTATTCACTTCCATGATGTGCCAAATACTATTGTTTCAGATCGTGATACTAAATTTCTTAGCCACTTTTGGAGATGTTTATGGGCTAAGTTGGGGACTAAACTACCTTTTAGTACTACTTGTTACCCCCAAAGTGATGGACAAACTGAAGTAGTCAATAGAACATTGTCTACTATGCTTAGGGTTGTTTTGAAGAATAACAAGAAAATGTGGGAAGAATGCTTGCCTCATATTGAATTTGCTTATAATCGTTCGATGCATTCTACTACTAAGATGTGCCCTTTTGAAATTGTGTATGGTTTCCTACCTCGTGCACCTATTGATTTGTTGCCTCTTCCATCTTCGGAGAAGGTTTATTTTGATGATAAACAACATGCCGAATTGATCTTAAAAATGCATGAGTTAACTAAGGAAAACTTTGAGCGTATGAATGCTAAATATTAACATGCTGGAGATAAGGGTAGAAAACATGTTGTGTTTGCACCCGGGGATCTTGTTTGGTTACATTTGCGTAAGGATATATTTTCTGATTTGCGTAAGTCAAATCTAATGCCACATGCTGATGGTCCGTTTAAGGTGTTATAGAAAATAAATGATATGGCATATAAACTCTAGCTGCCTGCAGATTTTGGGGTTAGTCCCACCTTTTTACATTGCAGATTTGAAGCCTTATTTGGGTGAGGAAGATGAGCTTCCGTCGAGGATGAATTCATTTCACGAAGGGGAGGATGATGAGGACGTCAATACCATTGTTATACCCACAACCCCTACTGCTATACATACTAGACCAATTACTATAGCTCACTCACGCCAATTGAAATACCAGGTACTTTTGTTTCTTGGTAACAATTCTAATGTTCATGAGAATATGATGCTACCTAAATTGGATACATTTGTGTTGATTACTAATGAAGGGCCTAGCATGGACAAAAGGGATGAACACTGGAGCAGAAACAAGCTTGGAGATGAAGGCGCGCGCGAAGGGAACCAGGATGGCGTTTCTAGTGCAGATTTTAGTACTTGGAAGCCTCCTTGATGACATACAAGGACATGGACAAAATATACAAGATGCCCCTTCATAAATTTCATCCATAGCTTATAATAGGTGTTGCGGCACCTTATTTTTGGGCCAAGCCCATGTAATTTCAAAATACTTGAGTATAGTCTATTTTCAGAGTCCGTATGTGTGGAGAAACTAGAGTTAGGGTTAGTTTCAGACCCCTCCACGAAATTCCACCCTCCTCCTCCATATATACAGCCCTTAGGGTGTCATTTAGACTCTGGTTTATTTTTGATTATAAGTTCGCCATAGCTGCAACTTCGCGTACTTCATTTGTGTTCAACGACCAGACCAAGACGTCATAGAACTCCACTTGATTAGTAAAGCTTTCCTCTTATATTCGCAATATCCAGATTGAATCATAGTTTCTTGCTTGTTCTTCATTTGCTTGCAGGAAATAGACCTTTGTGGTTAGGTTGATTGTGCTCCGACGTGGTCAATAACCTCTCGGAGTTGGTTTAGCGATTGCTAAGAAGCGGCGTCCTCGCACATTCGTAGTCAGATTATCGAAGTCTGCTCCTCCAAAATGATAATCACCTTCTCATAGAAAGACGGGACACCTTAGCCTCTATCTTTGCTATTGATGCTTCTGTAGCTCCTGCTGCTACTGCAGAGGAGGAGGACCATTACGAGGATGAGGTTGATCAAAATCAGAACTACGTGCAACCACCTACACCACCACCACCAGGTCGTCCTCATGCATATAATCTCAACGGTAAGGCTGCACCACCCCCTCAGGTACAAGATCAAGACCACATAACTAAAGTTGAATATCTCGCCATTCGAGGGTAGATACATTCTTGATATTTATCTTACTTGATAGTTAGAAACTGAACAACGCTTTACATACTTACAATATCCTGAGGATAGATGTGTTTCTACTGCTGTTTGTGCTTTCACTAGTTTTGCATGTGTTTGGTGGTCTGAACATTGTAGATAATATCCTATTCCAACTACTTGGGTTGCTTTGAAAACTGCTATGTGTACTCGTTGGGTTCCACCATACTATGAACGTAAATTACTTCAAAAATTGCAGCGGTTAAGACAAGGAAAAATTTATGTAGAAGAATATTATCAGGAATTACAAACTGGCATGATTAGATGTGGTATTGTTGATGATAATGAAGCTATGCTTGCACGTTTTGCGGGTGGATTAAATAGAGAGATTCAGACCATTCTAGAGTATAAGGAGTATAATAATATCACTCGTTTATTCCATCTTGCTTGCCAAGTTGAACGTGAAGTGCATGATCGACAAGCATTGGCATGAACTAATTTTTCTGCAGATCGATCTTCATCATGGACACCACGTGCATCCTGTACTTCCACACGTCCTACTGCAGCACCGCTGACTTCAGCCGCCAGTTCCAGCCGAGATTCAAGAAAATAGGCACCACCACGACCATCTGCAAGGAGCACACCTTCTGGTCCTGCATAGAGCTCTTCTTCGTCCATGGCATCAACAGGGCATACACATGAGGTTATACGCCATCGTTGAAAGGGTGGAGGTCACTATGCGAGCAAATATCCATCTTCGCGTGTAATGATTGTTACTGAGGACGGTGGGTATGAGTCTGCTAGTGACTGTGATGAGGAGACTTAGGGTCTTATTGCAAGTGAAGAGCACGGTGAAGATGATTCTGAACATGAGATGCAATACATGGCTGCTGAAGATGCTAACAGGTATGAGAGTTTAGTTGCTCAACGTGTTTTGAGTGTGTAGGTAACACAAGCTGAGCAAAATCAGAGGCATAATTTGTTCCATACAAAGGGAGTTGTGAAGGAACATTCTGTCTGTGTCATCATTGATGGAGGGAGTTGCAACAACTTGGCTAGCATGGAGATGGTGGAGAAGTTGTCTCTCACCACAAGACCCCATCCGCATCCTTACTACATCCAATGGTTCAACAACGGCGGCAAGGTTAAGGTAACATGTACTATTCATGTGCATTTTAGTATCGCTACATATGCTGATTATGTTGATTGTGATGTGGTACCCATGCAAGGATGTTCCTTATTACTTGGTAGACCATGGCAATTCGATAAAAAATCTGTACACCATGGTAGAAACAATCAGTATACTATTATTCATAAAGATAAATATATTACTTTGCTTCCTATGTCTCATGATTCCATTTTGAAAGATGATACTAATAGAGCTAGTAAAGCAAAACAGGAGCAAAATAAGAGTGAAAATCAGATTGTGGCAAAAGAATTTGAGCAAGAAATGAGAACTAATAATAAACCATCATGTTATGCCAGAGGTCACTATGCGAGAGAATGCCAATCTCCGCGTGTTATGGTTGCTACTGATGATGGTGGGTATGAGTCCGCTAGTGACTATGATGAGGAGACTTTGGCTCTTATTACAAGTGAAGAACACGGTGGAGATGATTCTGATCATGACACGCAATACATGGTTGTTGAAGATGCTGACAGGTATGGAAGTTTAGTTGCTCAACGTGTTTTAAGTGTGCAGGTCACACAAGCTGAGCAAAATTAGAGGCATAATTTGTTCCATACAAGGGGAGTTGTGAAGGAACGTTCTATTCGCTTCATCATAGATGGAGGAAGCTGCACCAACTTGGCTAGCATGGAGATGGTGGAGAAGCTATCTCTCACCCCACAAGATCACATCCACTTCCTTACTAGATCCAATGGTTCGACAACGGCGGGAAGGTTAAGGTAACACGTACTGTTCGTGTGCATTTTAGTATCTCTACATATGCTGATTATGCTGACTGTGATGTGGTACCCCTGCAAGCATGTTCCTTATTACTTGGTAGACCATGGCAATTTGATAAAAATTCTGTACACCATGATAGAAACAATCAGTATACTCTTGTTCATACGGACAAACATATTACTTTGCTTCCTATGACTCCTGATTCCATTTTGAAAGATAATATTAATAGAGCTAATAAAGCAAAACAGGAGAAAAATAAGAGTGAAAATCGGATTGTGGCAAAAGGATTTGAGCAACAAATGAAGCCTAATAATAAACCATCTAGTGTTGCTTCTGAAATTAAATTGAAAGGTGGATGTTTACTTGCCACCAAATCTGATATTGATGATCTAGATTTCAGCAAATCTATTTGCTATGCTTTCGTGTGCAAAGAGGCATTATTTTCATTCAAGGACGTACCTCCCTCTTTGCCTCCTGCTGTCACTAACATTTTGCGGGAGTTCGCTGACGTCTTTCCACAAGACATGCCATCGGAAATACCGCCTATTTGAGGGATTGAGCATCAGATTTACTTAATTCATAGTGCTTTGCTGCCAAACTGTGCACCATACCGTACCAATCCAGAGGAGACGACGGAGATTATGCGTCAAGTATAGGAGCTGCTCGACAAAGGTTATATACGCGAATCTCTTAGTCCTTGTGTTGTTCCTATCTACACCCCCTATATAGTGTTCGAATAACTTTGAAAGATGGTCATTGGATGAAGCCAATCCGACGGTGCAGAGATGGCAAATCCGAGCACTACGGGCCGTTGGATATCATCTACATTCCATCACATTTTGCCACATGTACAATCTAGAAGAGTCCATGGTTGAACTTAAGCATAATGCACAAACCTCAAAACACAAGCACTTCTCCTTTGTTCTAGAATCTTCGGTATCATAATTGCCCATTTTTCTAGATGAATTGCCATTATATTTTTTTACTTTATGCTTTACAATGCACAATTCCACGAATCTTAAAATAGATTAGCTTTGTTATAAAAACTAATTGATTTTGAATGAGATGAACTATAAGAATTAAATGAACATCTACATCATGCATATATGACTCAAAGCTTACATGCTATATTGTGATATTTATTCATACTTTGGTTGCCAAATCTCATGCGTGCAATGCATGTGTACCTTACTAGTAATACTAGTGCCAAAAAAGGATGGTACATCGCGTATGTGTGTTCATTGTAGAGGCATTTATAATATTACTATTCGTTATCTTCATCCTATTCCTAGGCTAGATGATATGCTTGATGAATTGAATGGCTCTACAATATTCTCCGA
Source organism: Triticum aestivum (assembly GCF_018294505.1). NCBI lineage: Eukaryota > Viridiplantae > Streptophyta > Magnoliopsida > Poales > Poaceae > Triticum > Triticum aestivum. The sequence goes on along the minus strand of NC_057808.1, from coordinate 169,501,580 downwards.
AGTTGATCTGCGTAGTGGATACCATCAAATTCATATGAGATGAATGGAAAATAGTATTTAAAACTAAGTTTAGATTATATGAGTGGTTACTCATACCTTTTGGGTTAACTAATGCACCTAGTACTTTCATGAGATTAATGAACGAAGTTTTACGTGCTTTCATTGGACGATTTGCGGTAGTCTATTTTGATGATATATTGATATATAGCAGATCTTTGGAAGGACATTTGGAACATTTACATGCTGTTTTTATTGCTCTACGTGATGCACGTTTGTTTGGTAACCTTGGGAAATGCACCTTTTGCACCGACCGAGTATCTTTTCTTGGATATGTTGTTACTCCACACGGAATTGAAGTTGATAAAGCTAAGATTGAAGCTATTGAGAGTTTGCCGCATCCCAAAATGGTCACACAAGTGAGGAGTTTCCTTGGACTCGCTGGTTTCTATAAGCGTTTTGTGAGAGATTTCTGCACCATTGCTGCACCTCTAAATAAGCTTACAAAGAAGGATGTGCCTTTTGTTCGGGGTACCGCACAGGAAGAAGCCTTCACAATATTGAAAGGTAAGCTGACACATGCTCCTTTACTCCAACTTCCTTATTTTAATAAGACTTTTGAGCTTGAATGTGATGGTAGTGGAATTGGATTAGGAGGTGTGTTATTACAAGATGGCAAACTTGTTGCATGCTGTTATGAAAAATTGAGTCGACCTAGTCTGAACTATTCTACCTATGATAAAGAATTATATGCTCTCGTTTGGACCTTAGAAACATGGCAACATTATTTATGACCCACCGAATTTGTTATACATTCTGATCATGAATCTTTGAAACACATTAAAAGTCAAGAAAAACTGAACCATGGACATGCTAAATGGGTTGAAATTCATCCACAACCCCTGCTGCTATACATACTGGACCAATTACTAGAGCTCGCGCACGCCAATTAAATTGCTAGGTACATTCGTTTCTTGGTCATGATTCTAATGTTCAAGAGAATATGATGCCGCCTGTCGTGGAATTGTCACGGCAAATGTCCTAGTGTGAGCACTTAGTCGTGAGGCCAACGCATCTATGTGGTATCTTGAGAGGGGTTGAGTGGAATCGAGAGACGCAACACAAGACAAGGATTTAGATAGCTTCGGGCCCCGGGAAACATCATCCGGTAAAAACCCTACATGCTGTTTGTGGTTAGGTCTCATTATCATCATGAGGGGGTCGCCGGTAAACCAGCTCTTTGTGTCTAGCCCTAGAGATTATTTCTTCTTGCTTCTCCCTCTTTGGGGAGCCCTGCCCCTCCTTATATAAGTTAGAGGGGCGGGTTACATGTGGAGTCCTATTACGATTAGGACTAGTCTACCTTCTAATACAAACCGGATACAAGTCCGGGTCTTAACTCCTTGTAAGGTAAATATTCCTTATGCCTTTCCTTGTAAACCGGCCCACCATAGTATGAACCGGCTTTCCGGGCCTTGGGCCTTGTCATCCGTCTGGCCAGCCTGCCGGGTTATCAGTGAGTCGCCAAGTCCGGTCGTGTTATACTTCATGCCGGGTTACGTCGCGGGGTATGTCCCCGACATTAGCCCCCAGTTTAATTTGGATTTATCCATGTTAAACTAATCTGCAACATAAACACAAGAACAAATTTGGCGGATTGTGCTCCGCTTTAAATATTCTTAAACCGGCACTTGATCATCCTTAATTCCTTGACATTTCTTCCTTCGGAAAAATCCGAGTCAATAGACCAGCTTCATAATCAATTTGCTTGCAGAAGATATTTTGCAAATAAAGAATCCATTTGAATCATCCTTCAATGCACTGATTTGACAAAAATATTGGTCTTCAAATATTCAACTAATATCAGCCGGTTTGAAACTGTAGAATTTGCCGGTTTATCATTGCCAAAATTGCCGGGTTACAAAAACTGATGATCCCGGGTCATGACCGTTTATAGATGCCGGGTTATGATTGTTGCCAACGCCGGGTCACACAATTAATCTTCCTGATTTGCCCAAAACTGAAAATTTGAAGATATTCCTCCTTTATATGCATTTTACCTGTAGCCCCCAAGTCTTAAGAGGAGAACATAGTGATAGCTTAAGACGTGTTTCAATATAAATGTTGCAACCTTGAAGAAATCCAGATTGTTCATCTTAGTCGTTAATCACAACTGAATATTCCATATATGTAGCCCCCAAGTGTCGGGTTGTTATGCTTGCAGCAACCTGGGACTTGTAATTGCCTTATACTCATAAAAACTTCAACCAATGTAGCCCCCAAGGGCCGGCTCAGTAAGATAATATTGAGCTGGGACTTTATATATACTTCTTGGAAAAGAATATCATATGATGTAACCCCCATCATGGGGCTTGAACCCATGTCCACAAGGTTAAGAGCTTTGTGCTTTACCAACTGAGCAGTGGACCTTTCAATATAATGGATTAAGACTTGTGTACCTTGAATTGTTGACAGGAGCAATTGGTAGCCCCCAAGGGCCAGCTCATTACAACGTGATGAGTCGGGTCTTCAATAAGGTGAGCAAAAAATGACTTTGCATTAGCCCCCAAGTGTCATGGTGCATGCTTGCAGCGACATGAGACTTGCATATTTGATGAAATCTCAACGTGAATAATGTAGCCCCCAAGTACTGGGTCGTAAGCCTGCAACGACTCGGGACTATTCCTTCAATTGTAGAATAAATCATATCCATTGATAATATAATAGCCATTGCGCTAAAGCGACTTTGAAAACCTTAATCATAATATTGATTATTGATAACCATAATAAAAATCCAGCCATATTGGCTATTAAAGATTTGAATAATATAATCCAATGATTTATGAGCGCATGATTCCAATGGCGCAAAATATATACTGGCGACTTATAATCCCAAGCCAGTCCGGGTTTAATAAACACTGGATAATTTATCATCATACTGGCGACTTATAGTTGAAAACGAGGCCGGGTTAATAAACGCCGGTGATTTATAATCATGCTTTATTCAACCTGTTTCTGCATACAACAAGTTTAAAGTGTCCTGGTGGTTTACCGCCGGACGGGTCATAATGCCCAACATATAACCCGGGTTTATAACCAAGGCTGCACTTAAGAATAATCAAATATGAAATATATCATACCTGTGACATTGAATCACATCGTTGGTTTACCAACTTTTTGTAGTAAGGGTGATAACCCCAATCTTGATTAATGATAACTCCTTTCATACTGTGCCGGTTTATGATAAAACTGTACCGGGTTGTGATAAACACCGGTTTATCCATATTCAATACTGGTGACTTATAGTCAAAACCAGACTGGGTTAATAAGCGCTGGATTATAACGATCATGTACTGACAACTTGTAGTTGAAAATCGAGCCGGGTTAATGAACGCCAGTTTATCAAAAACATTATAAATCTCATCAAAGGAGAAAAACTTGGCAAATAAAAGCATATGAAAACTTGTAGTCGAGGCTTTTCACGGGCTGCCAGGCCCCAAATTCGAGGCTTTTCATGGGCTGCCAGGCCACTGAGTTAAACCATTTTGCAAAGCCTTTTAAGATGGTCCTCAATCCTTAACCAATCATCGTTTTAACTTGACAAGTTCAGGGTCTTATCAGAGTAACTTGTCAAAGTTCGACGGGTCATACCAGGTTTACCTGGGCGGAGTGACTTACTTAAGAAGGCAGGCTAACCCGAGGTTTTAGGTGTATACACCAGGCTTCCAAGCCGTGGCTTGATAGCCTATTACAAGTGTAGATTCTTTGTTCATTGCGACAGCAAAGAATCCCCAAGTAACATTTTGAGTTGTGCTCAGTGGGTGCCTATGTTTGAGTTGTTTTTTTGCAACACTCTCTTTGGCCCCGAAGTAATTTGGCTTTGAGCCGATCAAGAGGTGTGACTATGGTTCGAATACGACCAAGCCCCCAAGTGATTTTTATATAAGACTTTATAAGCTGAATCAAGGGGTAAACCGGATGCTGCTTTATAAATAGAAGCCCCCACGTGATCAATAATATGATAAGCCAATAAGGCAGGATACCCATGTTTGAACCACGCATCATGGCAGCAGGTCCTCTTCGGCAACCTTTAACTTTTTTGTAAGAGATAAATTCTTCTTGAACCGGGATGTTAAACCGGATATTGAGAGCTTCAAAACTTTATGGGAGACATCTTTCCCTTGAACCAGATCTTAAACCGGAATCTTCATTTTCAGCCGGAAATTTTCTGACGACCTTTAAACTCAAACTTGCGAGAGATTAATTCTTTTTGAACCGGAAATTCTTAAACCGGATTTGAGAGCTTCAGAGCTTTGTGGGAGAACAGATTTCCCTTGAACCGGATTGTAAACTGGATATTTGAGAGCTTCAGTGAGACTGACTTCCCTTGAGCCGGATTTTAAACCGGAATCCTTTCTGATGACCCGGAACTTCTTCATTGAGCCGGATTTTGTAACTATCATATACTTTCTAAGCCGGAAATTTTCTGACGGCCTTTAAATTTTCATCAATATAACAGTAGCCTTCGGGACCGGGTTATCTTTCCCTCCATCGTCCTGGGGTTCTTAAATTTGCTGAAACTGGCAAGATTTGCTGAGTCATGTCATCGTAGCCCCCGAGTCTCAAAGGTGACTCGAGGAGTTGGCTTGAGACTTTCCATATTTGACCGTGATATAAACCGGCATAACATATATATCATTGGTGTTGATAGCACGATGTGAATCCACAGAAGGTTGAGGTGACCGCGGTGGGTTATAAATGATCCCGTATGAGCCGTGTCAGCAACTCGGCCAATGGTTCCTTCCAACTGGTTATTTGACGTTAACCAAACGTATTGGCGGCGACTTGTGCGCATGTCCATTGAGCCACCTAGTGTAGACGGCGGTTGATAGTATATGATAATTTGCCTCCATTTTGTTGAAAGAAAAACCGGGCTACCCAAGCTGTGACTTGCTTATACTCAATAAATAGCTCATGCAGACAGATGCGGCCCGGTATGTTGATGTAGACCAGGCCGCGAGAAATGGACGACAAAGACGACAGTGGCTTCAGAAGCAACATAGATGAGTCGGCCACGGCGTTGTATGCTGGTGCGGCCAAGCAAGTCGTCCTCCTTGTTGTAAACCGGCGCGTACGCGTGAACCGTCCGCGAGAGCGGACGGGCGAGTCATCCGTGGCGTTGTAAGCCGCACGAGTCAATCACAGGCGCAGTCCCAGCTAGTTGATGTAGACCGGGTCGTACGGCGGCGGCTTGTGCGCGTCCATTCATCGGGTACTATGTTACGGACTATCGCCGGGCGGAATATTGTCAGCCTGTGCTCCATACCCATGGTATAAACCATATTTGTAGTGAATGGTTGTCCTGTATATAAAAATACACAGATCAAAGTAATTGTTCTTTGATAAAAATAATATGTGCTAATAAAATAAACTAAGATGGATGTCACCTGACTCGTCTGGATGATCTGTATGTGAAATTTGTGCACGTAGTAATAGTAATGCTCCATACTTTTGTCTGGACGTGAATTAATAGCAGCCTTTTAGCTCCACGTAATGTTGATGGAACTCCACAGCATGTCGGCACCTTTCTTTGACAACATTTTGAAACGTGACCCTGTCCTTCTTTGAATCTCACTGTTCCTTTATTCTTTTTGCATGAATACCACGTCATCTAGTATTTGATTCAGTCTGTCGCCTGTGTCTCTTTGACAGTATAATGGACTTGTGCTGTTGACCTTGATGCTGGAGGGTGTTGACTTGAAGTCCACGTTTGGCACCGACGACATACATGAGACTAGATTAGGCAGAAAACAAACGCTGCGTATAAAGGCAGCAAACATGTGCTCTGGCTGGGTGCTTAGTTAGGCGGGCAGTGCCAATTTCTGAAGAACCTCGAACTGAACCTTTGACTCGTAAAAAACAGAAACAAGCCAACAGAGACAGGGTTTCGGCCTGACACATCAGCACGGTCATAAGGCGGAGGCGCACTGCTGACCCGACAGCGATGGCGGCGACTGCTGCGGCAAGGTGACGCGGGAGGCGTCAGGTACCACGGTTCAGCGTGCTGCGAGCCCACTGAGTCGTATGGCGCATCCATCCCCACCTTCCACGTCGTGGCTGGCGGCACTGGAGACGGTGATGCAGCACGTGGCCGTACTCACGGTAGTGCAGATTACTTCATCCTCATAAATTGGTTAACTCGTTCCTTCCAGATCCAAACTCGGAAGGCACGGCGGCTCAGGGCATAGGCAGCTCATGGTGGGTGAGGCCGGGACAACTCGCGGAGGGTGGAGGCGACTCGCGGCCCAGCGGAAGATTTGGGGGTAAACCGGCAACTGGGGGTAAACCGGCAAGTTGGTGAAGATTTGGCGGAAGAGGCGACTCAGAGGCGTACTCTCTGTAATCTAGCATGTTCCGGCGACTCAAGGAAGCCAACAGTGCTTTAAAGCACGGCGGTTTATGGTGCGACGACTCAAGGCTGGCTTTTGCAAGGTTGAATTTCAGCAGAGGAGGCAGGGTGAATCGGACAGGCGATTTTGCCCCTTCTCCGGGTTGTAATTGATATGGCCCAAGACGAAGTCAAGCCCGGTCCGGCGTGGGCGATCCGAGGCAGCGGTTGAGACGATCAGGCCGGCCTACGGCCGCCCAAGGTGGACTTTTAACCCGGAACGAAAGGTTCGGCCGGCGGCGGCTCCACGGGGACGCCGGCAGGTCACGGCCTCGGTACAGGCGGGAGCAGCTCCAAATGCGGCCGTCGAGGCGGCTCGGCAGAGGTGAACCGGCTCGGAGGCAGAGCCGGTGAAGCGCAGCAGCTGCGGCAAGTTGGAAGCAAAAGGTGAAGACGACTTGCAGCCGCGTGGGCGACTTCAATAACGGCGCAATATGGCGGCAGCCGGCAACTCAATCGAACCATAAGTGGCCGTAAACACTAACGACGACTTGGCCGAGGAGTCTCTGACCGCGACTCGGCCGTAGAGTAAAGCGAGCCGGAGGCAGCGTAGGTAGAGGCCGAGGGCGACTCGGAGTGAAGGCGTAGAGCTGAGGATGACCCGGATCAGGCTGATTCCCTGGCGAGTTTAGACGTTAGATGAAGACCGCTGCGTTTTGAGATAGATAACTCTGCCGGAAAGATGCCAGTTGGATTAGAGACGGAGAACGATGGCCGGTGTCTTGGTACGACGGCGAGTGAAACCGTGGGCGGATGCAAGCCATGGCAGCAAGGCCGGTGTGAGGCCGACAGCAGCAAAGGGCGGCGGCGTCTCAAGGCTCTGGGCCCGCCCCGGCCAATAGATTGAAAACAGTCGATCAAGGCGATGACGGCTTGGCCTGACGCTGATTTTTCTTTTCTTCAAGCAGTACTCCGCAAATACTAACAGGAGACCCCTTTGATGGATTTGATTTTGATCCAGAGTGTTGACCGATCCACGATTACGGAGACTTGATCTTTGATGATAGCTGATGTTGACGTAACAGCCATTGGATCCGCCTGCCAATTTTTGCATCGGAAAATTCCTGATGATTTCGATGGATTGTTGTAGTATGATTTGGTTGCGTCGAAAAAAACTCTCCAGCCGATTATGGCGACTTGCGAGATAGCAGGGGCGGGACAATCCGCCTTCATAATTTCTCTGATGAACTCGAAAACTGCTGTAGATCCTTTCAAACTGGCTCTTCTTCATCCGGAAAATTGCAAACATCCCAATCCCTAAAAAAGATCCCTTCAAGAACTCAACACCACGGTGCGCGAGCCCCATGGTGGGCGCCAACTGTCGTGGAATTGTCACGGTAAATATCCTAGTGTGAGGACTTAGTCGTGAGGCCAACGCATCTATGTGGTAGCTTGAGAGGGGTTGAGCGGAATCGAGAGACGCAACACAAGACAAGGATTTAGACAGCTTCGGGCCCCGGGAAACATCATCCGATAGAAACCCTACATGCTGTTTTGTGGTTAGGTCTCATTACATCATGAGGGGGTCGCCGGTAAACCGGCTCTTTGTGTCTAGCCCTAGAGATTGTTTCTTCTTGCTTCTCCCTCTTTGGGGAGCCCTGCCCCTCCTTATATAAGTTAGAGGGGCGGGTTACATGTGGAGTCCTATTAGGATTAGGACTAGTCTACCTTCTAATACAAACCGGATACAAGTCCGGGTCTTAACTCCTTGTAAGGTAAATATTCCTTATGCCTTTCCTTGTAAACCGGCCCACCATAGTATGAACCGGCCTTCCGGGCCTTGGGCCTTGTCATCCGTCTGGCCAGCCCGCCGGGTTATCAGTGAGTCGCCAAGTCCGGCTGGGTTATACTTCGTGTCGGGTTACGCCGCGGGGTATGTCCCCGACACCGCCTAAATTGGATACATTTGTTTTTCTTACAAATGAAGGGCCTAGCTTGGACAAGAAGAATGAACATTGGAGCAATAACAAGCATGGAGATGATGGCATGCACAAGGGGAACAAGAACGGAGTTTCAGGTGATGATTTCAGGACTTTGAAGCCACCCTAATGAGTGCATGAAGGCTTGGACGAAGTATACAAGATGCCACTTCACAAATTTCGTCCACAGGCTATTATAGGTGTTGCGTCACCTTATTATTGGGCGAAGCCCATGTAATTTCAAAGTACTTAAGTAAAGGTTGTTTTAAGAGTCCGTATGTGTGGGGAAACAAAGTTAGGGTTGGTTTCAGACCTCTCTTTCAAGGGATCACGAAATCCCCCCTACTCCTGCATATATATAGCCCTTATGGTGTCGTTTAGACTTTGGGTTTTTTTTAGATTAGAAGTTCGCCATAGCTGCAACTTTTCGTACTTCGGTTGTGTTCAACGACCAGACCAAGATGTCACAGAACCCCACCTTGATCAATAAAGCTTTCATTTTATATTCGCAATATCCAGATTGCAATCTCAGTTTCTTGCGTGTTCTTCATTTGCTTGCAGGAAATAGACCCTCGTGGTCAAGTTGATGTGCTCCGACGTGGTCAATAACCTCTCAGAGTTGGTTTAGCTATTGCTAAGGCGCGACATCCTCGCATGTTCATATCGGATAATCAAAGTCTACTTGCCTGAAAATGATAATCGCCATCTCATCGAAAGACGGGACACCTTTGCCTCTATCAGAGTCCCTTGTGGTGGAGAAGGAGGAGAAAACGGAGGTCGGCATCTTAGCCACCGCCCTGTTCGGAATCGTGAACACTGGCGTGAACAACATGGATCTGCTAGAGACTTTTCTCACTCGGCGGATCCAACCGCTGCAGGCCAGGGCCCACCCCATGTGGCAGTACGAGGGGCCAAATCTCCCCACTCGGGTGCACCCGGAGGAGCTCGCCGAGAAGGACGTGGGGGCCAAGATCAAGGCCATAACCTCCGCTCGAGAAAATCCATGTTGAGCCAGGATGGTGTTGGCCTACTCCAAAGAGCTCCCACCGACTGTTGAGGTAAAGTGCTTCTACCCAATCAACCCGTTGGTACGTTGTTTTTTGTTTATCTGATTACGGTGTCTCGATGTCTTTGCTCTTCAGGAATTCTAGAACATGATCACCAATATCCCGGTGGTTGACTGATCGCCCGAGGATGCGGTGAGTGACTCCGAGCGCCGCTACTCGGAAGTGTCTGATGATGATGACGAGGAGGAGGAGTGACGAGGACGAGAGCTCGGAGGATGGGGAGGAGGTTGAGTCCTCCCTGTCTTATGAGGCTCCCAAGGAACCCCGCACGGAGGCCTAGCACGATCTGAGTGGCAAGGCGGGAGGAGCGCCATAGCCGATTGCTTTAGGGCGGATGACTCACAACTCCAAGCGTGCGTGCGCCGACGCCTAGAAGCAGCCCAAGCAGGTCTCCTGGAAGCCCAGAAGGCCGCGGTGCCTCGGATCAGGGTGGCGGTGCCTGTGGCTTCAACGTGAGTGTCTTCTCTAATTCTTTACTCGCCTTTGTGCTGATCCGGTGGATGACGGAGTGTTGTTTAAACCTTGTAGCAATGACACCTCGACAACTTCAGTGGACCCGCATGCCCGCATGCCCGCAAACATGGTCCGAGTGAATCTGACGTGGCGAACGCCGCTACCTCCAAAGGTACTTTGTACTGACCGATTGGAACGGTTAGACCTCTTCCACTGAGCTCTGCTGATTTTTCTAGTTTGCGTATCCGTGCAGCCCCACCCGAGATCATTCAGCTCGATGACGATGAGAGGGTCGACCCGCCCAATCCAGATGCCATCAGGGAGAAAATATCGAGCATCAACGTGCCGATGTAGGACGCTTCCCCTCGCCGAGTGGCCCACGTTTCTCTAGTGCAGCCCACCGCAAGAGCTACGGGGCCGAGTCCTCTGGCCCAGGGTGGCTCGGCGCCTTCAACTGCAGTGGTCCCAACCACAGGATCTACACCAACTCCTCCGGGTGGGTCGATGGTGGTTCTGGCTCTGAGGCTTGCGTCTATGCCTCCATCGACCCTAGCCACTTCCTACTCCCTGTACCATGTCCCTGGATATTAAGTGGGGGCGAATAAGGAGGCTTTGATCCAGGTCAGCTTGATGTGCGACCGATTGAAGGAGGCTTACGACGCTAGCGCGGCACTGCAGACCAACGTCCGAGTAAGTACCATTGTGAGTATAATTTTCAGTCAAAGTTTTTCCTTTTTTCATGGCAGGATTTTTGTTAGTGGGTTTGCGCAGGGCACACCCACTGGGTGTTCAAGGTACAGTGGTGGCACGCTGAGTGCATCCACTGGGTGTAGTCCCCGAGGCTCCTGTCGACTGGATTCAGTCGGCATGAGTCTTTGAACTTTTTGTGTGTTTTTGTCGTATTCACTCAGAGTCCAGCCGAGGCGTATCCGAGTGGTCACGATCCAGTGGGGGCACGCTGAGTGCACCCACTGGGTGTAGTCCCCGAGGCTACCATTGACTAGAGCAGTCGATGGTAGTCTTAGGACTTGTGGACGTTTCGCCCTAGGGCTGTTTGTCATTTTTAGCTCATCGATGAGTCGCTTTCCATTTGGGGCACGCTGAGTGCACCCACTGGGTGTAGTCCCTGAGACCGCCATTGATTACAGGTAATCATGGCGGTCTTTAGGATCGTTGCTAGGCATTCAGGATGCTCGGCAACACCCGTGCATTGGTAAGATAATAGGTAGGATCTTCTTTGCTGCCGACTTGGAGTTTAACTGAATGATGTAGACTGGCGTGTGTTGTCGGCCGAGTGTAAGTAGATCAGAGGGTACTTCGGGATCTGGTATTGGTCTAGCTTGTCCCTCTCGGGGGTACTTGGCTGACTCAGTAACCCAAGGGGTACTTGAGAATTTGGTACTGGTCAAGCTTGTTCCTCTCGGGGGTGTATGACTGAGTGGGTAGCCCAAGGGTACTTCAAGATCTGGTACTGATCCAGCTTGTTCCACACAGGACCAAGGGTACTTCAGGATCTGGTACTGATCCAGCTTGTCCCACTCGATACAAAGGGTAATTCAAGATCTTGTACTGATCCAGCTTGTTCCTTTTGGTTTTTCAACTGATTGTTTCTTGTATGCTGCAAAGGACTTGTGAGATGGGGTCCCACTATGCTGCGATGGAGAAGGAGGTGATATCCCTTCGGCTGGACCTGGAGGCTGAGAAGCTCAAGAGCGCTCGACTAGTGAAAGAGAAGAAACCCCTCGGAGGTAAGCCATTTCCTCCGTCTGGTAGTTGCATATTGTTTTTCCCTTTTGATCCGAGTCATTCCGCTTCGACAGATGTCCGTAGAGAGAACACCCAACTTGTAACCAGGCTCAGGACTTGTATTTCTTTAGAAACCATGAAACATGCCCTGGAGAACAAGGACAAGGATCTGGCGTTGTCTCAGAAGGAAGCTAGGACAAAGACCAAGCTCGCCGACAAGCTGACTTCAGTCGGCAAATTGGAAGAAGTGATCAAGGACCTCAAGGCTGCCATCGCCGCTGCCAAAGGCTTTCCCAACGAACGCATGTCCAAACTTCTACCACGAGCCGACGGACCCTTCGATGTGCTTGCACGCTACAATGACAACGCCTACAAGATCGACACCCCACACTACAAGTACAACATAAGCGGCATCTTCAACGTCAAGGATTTGGCCAAATACCATGGTGATGAAGATCATGATCCGCAGATGGATCTCTCCCAAGGGGGGGAGATGATGCGGAGCATCCCTGCATCATCCCCATGGACACTCAGCCACCACCACAAGCACCGAGAGGACAAATGACAAGAGCACATGCACACGCCATCGAGTCCGAGGTCAATTCTTTCCTCTTCGAGTTTCATTCGGATTCATATGAGAATTGGGCTCTACCTCAAACAGAAATGTTGTGCATTCTTAGGTACCAAGGAAAGGACCGTGTGAAGGCTATGACGAAGATCCTAGCGCCCATGGAGAGGGAGGAGAAGGAAATACAAGGAAAGCATGAAGATAAGGACTCTCTGGACACCCGGGTGCCCGGACAGGAGGACCCAGGGTGCCCGGACACGCAACCGCGGGGAGGGAAAAACCCTCTGGACACCCCGGGTGCCCGGCTGTCTCGGCCCCGGTGCGCGGTCGCCGCCTGGGCCTCGCCCCAGCCTACCCCAGGTTCCCAGCCACCGCATGTGATAGAGGCAAAGGTGTCTCGTCTTTCGATGAGATAGTGATTATCGTTTCGGAGGAGTAGACTTTGACGATCCGACTACGAACGTGCAAAGACGTCGCGCCTTAGCAATCGCTAAATCAACTCCGAGAGGTTATTGACCACGCCGGAGCACGATCAACCTGACCACGAAGGTCTATTTCCTGCAAGCAAACGAAGAACGGGCAAGAAACTAATATTGCAATCAGGATATTGCGAATATAAGATGAAAGCTTTATTGATGAAGGTGGGGTTCTGTGACTTCTTTGTCTGGTCATTGAACACAAACAAAGTACGCGAAGTTGCAGCTATGGCGAACTTTTAATCTAAACAAAACCCAAAGTCTAAACGACGCCCTAAGGGCTGTATATATGGAGGAAGAGGGGGGGGGGATTTCGTGGCCCTTGGAGGAGGGGTCCGAAACCAACCCTAACTCTTGTTTCCCCACACATACGGACTCTAAAAACAGCCTATAATTAAGTATTTCAAAAATACATGGGCCTGGCCCAATAATAAGGTGACGCAGCACCTAGAATAGCCTCTGGACGAAATTTATGAAGTGTCATCTTGTATATTTTGTCCAAGGCTTCATGCACTCCTTATGGTGGCTTCAATGTCCTGAAATCATCACTTGTAACTCCGCTCTTGTTCCCCTTCCGCATGCCATCATCTCCATGCTTGGTCTTGCTCCAGTGTTCATCCCTCTTATCCATGCCAGACCCTTCATTTGTAAGCAAAACAAATGTATCCAATTTAGGCAGCATCATATTCTCATGAACATTAGAATCATTACCAAGAAACGAAAGTACCTGATAATTTAATTGGCGTGCGCGAGCTCTAGTAATTGGTCGAGTATGTATAGCAGCAGGGGTTGTGGGTGTAACAATGGTATTGATGTCCCCATCATCCTCCCCTTCTTGAAATGAAGTCGTCCTCGACGGAAGCTCATCTTCCTCACCCAAATAAGGCTTCAAATCTGCAATGTGAAAAGTGGGACTAATCCCAAAATCTGCAGGCAACTCAAGTTTATATGCATTATCATTTATTTTCTCTAACACCTTAAAAGGACCATCAGCACGTGGCATTATCTTTGATTTACACAAATCAGGAAATCTATCCTTACGCAAATGTAACCAAACAAGATCTCCAGGTGCAAACACAACATGTTTTCTACCCTTATCTCCAGCAATTTTATATTTAGCATTCATACGCTCAATGTTTTTCTTAGTTAACTCATGCATTTTTAAGATCAATTTAGCACGTTGTTTCGCATCAAAATTAACCTTCTCCGAAGATGGAAGAGGCAACAAATCAATGGGAGCACGAGGTAGGAAACCATACACAATTTCAAATGGGCACATCTTAGTAGTAGAATGCATCGAACGATTGTAAGCAAATTCAATATGAGGCAAGCATTCTTCCCACATTTTCTTATTATTCTTCAAAACAGCCCTAAGCATAGTAGACAATGTTCTATTGACTACTTCAATTTGACCATCAGTTTGGGGGTGACAAGTAGTACTAAAAAGCAGTTTAGTCCCCAACTTTGCCCATAAACATCTCCAAAAGTGGCTAAGAAATTTAGTACCATGATATGAAACAATAGTATTTGGCACACCATGCAAGCGAATAATTTCACGAAAGAACAAATCAGCAACATTAACAACATCATCGCTTTTATGACATGGTATAAAGTGTGCCATTTTCGAGAATCTATCCACGACAACAAATATGCTATCCCTCCCCTTCTTTGTTTGAGGTAAACCTAAAACAAAGTCCATAGATATATCCTCCCAAGGAACACTAGGTACAGGCAAAGGCATATATAAACCATGAGGATTTAGTCATGACTTAGCTTTTTGACATGTAGTGCAGCGAGCAACAGAATGCTCAACATCCCGTCTCATCTTTGGCCAAAAGAAATGTGTAGCAAGTACGTCCTCTGTCTTCTTCACGCCAAAGGGTCCCATTAATCCTCCTCCATGCGCCTCCTGCAACAACAAAAGACAAACGGAGCTAGCTGGAATGCATAGCTTGTTAGCACGAAACACAAATCCATCATTAACGACGAACTTGTTCCATGTTCTTCCTTCTTTACTATTCTGCATTACATCTTTAAAATCAGCATCATGCACATATTGATCTTTGATGGTCTACAAACCAAATATTTTGAAGTCAAGTTTTGAAAGCATAGTATAGTGACGAGACGATGCATCAGCAATAACATTTTCTTTACCCTTCTTGTGTTTAATTACATAAGGGAAAGTCTCAATGAATTCAACCCATTTAGCATGTCTATGATTCAGTTTAGCTTGACTTTTAATATGTTTCAAGGATTCATGATCAGAATGTATGACAAATTCTTTGGGCCATAAATAATGCTCCCATGTCTCTAATGTCCGAACAAGAGCATACAATTCTTTATCATAAGTAGAATAATTCAGATTAGGCCCACTCAATTTTTCAGAAAAATATGCAACAGGTTTGCCATCTTGTAATAACACACCTCCCAATCCAATTCCACTAGCATCGCATTCAAGCTCAAAAGTCTTATTAAAATCAGGAAGTTGGAGTAAAGGAGCATGTGTCAACTTATGTTTCAATACCGTGAAGGCTTCTTGCTGTGCGGTACCCCAAACAAAAGGAACATCCTTCTTTGTAAGCTCGTTGAGAGGTGCAGCAATGGTGCTGAAATCTCTCACAAAACGCCTATAGAAACTAGCGAGGCCAAGGAAACTTCCGACTTGTGTGACCGTTTTGGGCTGCGGCCAACTCTCAATAGCTTCAATATTGGCTTTATCAACTTCAATTCCCTGTGGAGTAACAACATAGCCAAGAAAAGATACTCGGTCGGTGCAAAAGGTGCACTTCCCAAGGTTACCAAACAAACGTGCATCACGTAAAGCAATAAAAACATCACGTAAATGTTCCAAATGTTCCTCCAAAGATTTGCTATAAATCAGTATATCATCAAAATAGACTACCACAAATCGTCCAATGAAAGCACGTAAAACTTCATTCATTAATAATCTCATGAAAGTACTAGGTGCATTAGTTAACCCAAAAGGCATGACTAACCACTCATATAAACCAAACTTAGTTTTAAATGTCGTTTTCCATTATCTCCCAATTTCATACGAATTAGATGGTATCCACTACGCAAATAACCTTTGGAGAATATTGTAGAGCCACTCAATTCATCAAGCATATCATCTAGCCTAGGAATAGGATGATGATAACGAATAGTAATATTATTAATGCCTCTACAATCAACACACATACGCGATGTACCATCCTTTTTCGGCACTAGAATAATAGGAACAACACAAGGACTAAGGGATTTGAGTATATAACCTTTGTCGAGCAGCTCCTGGAATTGACGCATAATCTCCTTCGTCTCCTCTGGATTGGTACAGTATGGTGCACGGTTGGGTAGCGAAGCACCAGGAATTAAGTCAATGTGATGCTCGATCCCTCGAATAGGTGGTAATCCCGGTAGCACGTCTTGTGGAAAGACGTCAGCGAACTCCTGCAAAATGTTAGTAACAGCAGGAGGCAAAGAGGAGGGCACGTCCTCGAAATAAATAATACCTCTTTGCACACAAAAGCATAGCAAATAGATTTGCTGAAATCTAGATCATCAATATTAGATTTGGTGGCAAGTAAACATGCACTTTTCAATTTAATTTCAGAAGCAACACTAGATGGTTAATTATTAGGCTTCATTTGTTGCTCAAATTCTTTTGCCACAATCTGATTTTCACTCTTATTTTTCTCCTATTTTGCTTTATTAGCTCTATTAATATCATCTTTCAAAATGGAATCAAGAGACATAGGAAGCAAAGTAATATGTTTATCCTTATGAACAAGAGTATAATGATTGTTTCTACCATGGTGTATAGAATTTTTATCAAATTGCCATGGTCTACCAAGTAATAACGAACATGCTTGCATGGGTACCACATCACAATCAGGATAATCAGCATATGTAGAGATAGTAAAATGCAAATGAACAGTACGTGTTACCTTAACCTTGCCGATGTTGTCGAACCATTCACTACAAAAAAAAGACACATCCGTGACATTTTGGGCCGAATGAAAAAAAATTATGTCATACTTATGACACTTCTATGATGATAATTGTGAAAAAACCCGGTATCATCATAGATGTGGTGGGCTCCTACTTCTATGACAAAAAATCATGACAGAAAATGGGCTTTTCGTCCTGGGCGGGCCGGAGACTCAGCTGCATGACATTCTTTGGGTCGTCCATAACGGAAAAAACCGTGGTAGAAGCGAGGGCGAGAAAAATTTCGGGGAGTTCCCGGTTACAGTGGGTGGTCGGGGGCTGAGCGATGCGCGTTTCTCTCGTACACGTACGCGCATGTGTGCGAGGCGTTGGGCTCTAACTGAACCCAACCGAGGCATTGGGCTCTAACTGAACCCGAGTGATTGCACTGCAGGCTACGCGTTACTGAACCCGAGCGATCGCTCGATGGCTGTTAACTTAACCCGATCGAGCGATTCCTTCGCTACTACTGCTAACTGAAGCCGATCGTTGCTGCCTCTGGATGAACAGTGAGCATTGCTGGGGGGGTTTGGATGAACAGTTCCCGGTGGGGGTGGATGAACAGGACCCCGTGGTGTTGCCTCTGGATGAACAGGACCCTGATCGATCGAGTCGGTTGGGGCTGGATGAACAGGACCCTGTGGAGGGCTGGATGAGCAGGACCATCCCGTGGAGGGCTGGATGAACAGTAGACGGTGGAGGGCTGGATGAAGAGTAGCCCGTGGAGGGGTGGTTGAGCAGGAGCCCGTGGAGAGGGCTGATACGTCTCCAACGTATCTATAATTTTCTATTATTCCATGCTATTATATATTCTGTTTTGGATGTTTAATGGGCTTATTTATACACTTTTATATTATTTTTGGGACTAACCTATTAACCGGAGGCCCAGCCCAAATTGCAGTTTTTTTGCCTATTTCAGTGTTTCGCAGAAAAGGAATATCAAACGGAGTCCAAACAGAATGAAACCTTCGGGAGAGTTATTTTTGGAACAAACATGATCCAGATGACTTGGAGTGGACGTCAAGAAATCAACGATGAGGCCATGAGGCAGGGGGTGCGCCTACCCCCCTGGGCGCGCCCTCCACCCTCGTGGGCCCCTCGTGGCTCCACCGACCTACTTCTTCCTCCTATATATACCTACGTACCCCCAAACCATAGAGGAGCACCACGAAAACCTAATTCCGCCGCCGCAACCTTCTGTACCCATGAGATCCCATCTTGGGGCCTTTTCCGGCGTCCTGTCGGAGGGGGCGTTGATCATGGAGGGCTTCTACATCAACACCATAGCCTCTCCGATGATGTGTGAGTAGTTTACTTCAGACCTTCGGGTCCATAGTTATTAGCTAGATGGCTTCTTCTCTCTCTTTGGATCTCAATACAAAGTTCTCCTTGATTCTCTTGGAGATCTATTCGATGTAATCTTCTTTTGCGGTGTGTTTGTCGAGATCCGATGAATTGTGGGTTTATGATCCAGATTATCTATGAACAATATTTGAATCTTCTCTGAATTCTTTTATCTATGATTGGTTATCTTTGCAAGTCTCTTCGAATTATCAGTTTGGTTTGGCCTACTAGATTGATCTTTCTTGCAATGGGAGAAGTGCTTAGCTTTGGGTTCAATCTTGCGGTGCTCGATCCCAGTGACAGTAGGGGAAACGACACGTATTGTATTGTTGCCATCGAGGATAAAAAGATGGGGTTTATATCATATTGCATGAGTTTATCCCTCTACATCATGTCATCTTGCTTAAAGCGTTACTCCGTTCTTATGAACTTAATACTCTAGATGCATGCTGGATAGCGGTCGATGTATTGAGTAATAGTAGTAGATGCAGGCAGGAGTCGGTCTACTTGTCACGGACGTGATGCCTATATACATGATCATACCTAGATATTCTCATAACTATGCTCAGTTCTATCAATTGCTCGAGAGTAATTTGTTCACCCACCATAATACTTATGCTATCTTGAGAGAAGCCACTAGTGAAACCTATGGCCCTCGGGTCTATTTTCCATCATATTAATCTCCCGTCAATGAGCTATTTCTGGCGCCGTTTATTTTGCATTATTTACTTTTAATCTTTATCATAAAAATACCAAAAATATTATCTTATCAGCTCTATCAGATCTCACTTTTGCAAGTGGCGGTGAAGGGATTGACAACCCCTTTATCGCGTTGGTTGCAAGGTTCTTATTTGTTTGTGTAGGTGCGAGGGACTTGCGTGTGGCCTCCTACTGGATTGATACCTTGGTTGTCAAAAACTAAGGGAAATACTTACGCTACTTTGCTGCATCACCCTTTCCTCTTCAAGGGAAAACCAACGCAGTGCTCAAGAGGTAGCAAGAAGGATTTCTGGCACCGTTGCCGGGGAGTCTACGCACAAGTCAACATACCAAGTACCCATCACAAACTCTTATCCCTCGCATTACATTATTTGCTATTTGCCTCTCGTTTTCCTCTCCCCCACTTCACCCTTGCCGTTTTATTCGCCCTCTCTTTCCGTTCGCCTCTTTTTCGCTTGCTTCTTGTTTGCTCGTGTGTTGGATTGCTTGCTTGTCACAATGGCTCAAGATAATACTAAATTGTGTGACTTTTCCAATACCAACAATAATGATTTTCTTAGCACTCCGATTGCTCCTCTTACCGAAGTTGAATCTTGTGAAATTAATGCTGCTTTGTTGAATCTTGTCATGAAAGATCAATTCGCCGGCCTTTTTAGTGAAGATGTCGGTACCCATCTAAATAGCTTTGTTTATTTATGTGATATGCAAAAGAAGAAAGATGTGGATAATGATATTGTTAAATTGAAGTTAGTTCCGTTTTCGCTTAGAGATCGCGCTAAAACTTGGTTTTCGTCTTTGCCTAAAAATAGTATTGATTCTTGGAATAAGTGCAAAGATGCTTTTATCTCTAAGTATTTCCCTCCCGCTAAAATCATCTCCCTTAGAAACGATATTATGAATTTTAAGCAACTTGATCATGAACATGTTGCACAAGCTTGGGAGAGGATGAAATTAATGATACGTAATTGCCCTACTCATGGTTTGAATTTATGGATGATTATACAAAATTTCTATGCCGGATTGAATTTTGCTTCTAGAAATCTTTTAGATTCGGCTGCGGGAGGCACTTTTATGGTAATCACTTTAGGAGAAGCTACTAAACTCCTAGATAATATTATGGTTAATTATTCTCAATGGCACACTGAAAGATCTACTAGTAAAAAGGTGCATGCAATTGAAGAATTTAATGTTTTGAGTGGAAAGATGGATGAACTTATGAAATTGTTTGCTAATAAGAGTGTTGCTTCTGATCCTAATGATATGCCTTTGTCTACCTTGATTGAGAATAATAATGAATCTATGGATGTGAATTTTGTTGGTAGGAATAATTTTGGTAACAACGCTTATAGAGGAAACTTTAATCCTAGGCCGTATCCTAGTAATTCCTATAATAATTATGGTAATTCCTACAACAACTCTTATGGAAATTTTAATAAGATGCCCTCTGATTTTGAGACTAGTGTTAAAGAATTCATGACTTCTCAAAAGAATCTCAATGCTTTGCTTGAAGAAAAATTGCCTAAGATTGATGAATTGGCTAGGAACGTGGATAGAATTTCTCTTGATGTTGATTCTTTGAAACTTAGATCTATAAATTAAGTTAATTAAGTTAATTAAGTCAATTAAATATTATTTTATTTATTTATTTCTTTTTCCTTTTTTTATAAAAATGTTCCAGGGCGGGCCCCACATGCCATAGGCACAGGAGCCTATCGGGTGCTCCTTAGCGGGCGTGGGCGCGGGGCTAACCGGGGCTTCGCCCCGGTAGTGCAGGTGCGTGCGCCGGGCGCCGGAGCGCGCGGCCAGGGGAAGCAGCGGGCGGCGCCGGTGAAGGGCGACGCCGGTGTAGGGCGGCGCCGGAGGAGGGCTGCGCGCGCGAGAGAGCACTGTGGGACAGTGCCGCGAGCGAGAGGGGGGTTGCGGGCGCGTGGGCCGGCAAGGCCATCGCGGCGCCGGCGAGGCTAGGCCACGCGCGCGGCGAGCGGGGAGCGGGAACCGAAGCGGACGAGCGCGGAGTCACGCGAGGCAAAGGTGAGGGGCGCGGCGGAAAGGATGGCCCTGGGTCGCTGTGACCACGGCCGGCGCAGGGGAGGAGCTTGCGGAGCGCGGCGGCTGCGGCGAGGTGGGGTGCGGGCACGCGCGCGAGGGACAGGGAGTGCGACCTGCTGGTGCGTTCGACGCGGGCATAGAGCGGGCAGCGCGTGGCTGCGAGGTGGAGGGCGCGGCCTCGGGGCGGCAGCAGGCGCGAGACAGCGCGAGGGGGCAGCAGCAGGGTCACAGCCGCGACAGCGGAGCCGCGAGGAGGAGGCCGCGACTGTGAGCACGTGTGCGCGAGGGAGAGAGGAGGAGAGGGTGATCTCATAGGGGCCGTAGGGATTTAGGCAGCGGGGCGTGGGGAGGATGACGGGGATGAGGCGACGACGGAGAGGATGGTGAGGCGGCGATGTGGTAGACGACGAGGTGGCCGAGGCGGAGGCGTTCCGCATGGCGTCGAGGCGGTGGGGATGGTCGACGGGGTCGGGGCGCCGTGGGGGGTTCGTTCCCCTATCCCGATCTGGATCAGGGAGGGGGAGAGAGACGTGGGGGAGGAATGGGGGTGTGCGGTTGTGGGCTAGGGTTTCGGGGGCGTGGGTGGATAAGGGAGTGAGGGGGGAGTGGGTGGCCAGTTGGGCCAGGTGGGCCGGCCGGGAGGCATGGTGGCCTGCTGGGCCGTGGCCAAGTGGGGGGGGTTCCCTTTTTCTGTTTTCGTTTCGTCTCTTTCTTTTTATTTATTTCCTTATCTGTTTTAATTCATTTTAAAGTATTTAAGCATTCTGTAAAAGTGTGGTTTCTTCACCATAAATACCTAGGCATTAATTGGCACACTCCAAACACTTTAGTTTTAATGTTTGAAATTTTTTTGTGTGACAAAAATTCAAATTTGAATTTTAATAGTTTTGATCCAACGCGAGATTAGCAACAGTAATCGAGGTGACGTGGCATCATTATCGTGGGATTACTGTAGCCTAATTATCCGGGCGTCACAAATCTCCTCCACTACAAGAAATCTCGTCCCGAGATTTAAGAGGTGGAGTAAGGGGGAAGTCCTAGTTACAAAATTCTAACGGATCTTCTCGGTCTTGGTTGATCTTCCCGAAGTAGTCGATCCTTTTCGTTGATGTCTTTAGTTCTCTGTTTCAGGGCATCGTGACAAAGTTGTCATTCTTACTTCAGGATCTTCATCGTACTTACGGAAAAAATAAGAGGGGTATTCCTTGAGAACGGACCCTTGCAAGGTTGTCTATCTGGTAGATAACATCGGGGAAGGTGGCGGAAAGTAACTCTCAAATTGAAACCTTAGAAAATATCGAGAGCAAAGTAAGAAGGTATCATGAGAAGTTTCGAGCGGGGAGGCAATCATTCGGTGCCTGAAACGTGGCGTGAAAGGGGTTCAGAGCAACGGGAGTAAGTATTGTGTCTAATACCAGAATAGATGATCTCTCGGAAGGTGGCTCATGAATTACATACGAAGCCAAGCGTGGGGAATAACCATTAGAAATAGGGTTGTACAGGAGAGTCAGGTTTTGATCCTGTGGAACTGTGGGTTATGGGCCCACCATGTGGGTTAAAAGTTGGAAGGGTGGAGACGCCTTGCGTGATCATGCAAGCAAGGCATGTCAGAGGGTAGCCTGTCGATTATGTCGGCAACAACATCGGTACCAGGGGCGAGGGATGAAGAGAACCATTTTCCTACTCGTTGAACGAGGCGGACCAATAGGCGAAGTTCTCGTCCATCCGTGGCTACCGGAATGTCATTGAAAATAGTAACAGGGTCTTGCTGACAGAATTGTACACCGAGATGTTTACATAAGTAGGAGAATATTACTGCTTAGATCATATAGATCACAAGCAACGTTAAACCAACCAAAGAAAGGAAAATATGATTATCAGATCAAACAGGACAATGGAAAGGAAGATGTGTTTAAACACATATTTCAAGGGTATATCCTTCCCAAGGACAAGCAGAGCATGATATCCATGACAGGATATAATGTAGAAAACTCCTTAGGTAGGGGAGAGAATTTTCATGACATTACCCATACAGCGGTGTTTGGATAATTGAGCGGGAAACATTTAGCATTGGGCTTCAAATGTTCTTGTTTGAAAATCGGAGTACCATAGACATGCTTCGAGATAGAATTGACATGGTCATCAGGTAGAATAAGTCTTACAATTTCCTCATGGAAGAACGGATAGCCTTGCTAACAAGGAAACTATAACAATAGGTCCTCCGGCCAGGTGTACTAGGCATGACACCACCTTACCGGGTCACATAACGACCAATGTTATAACTCTTAGAAATATGTTCCAACCATCATATCTAACCGAGATTCAGATCTGATTGGTGTTAGCATAACTCAGATTCAGGATGCCTGAGAAGAAAGGTGCAACACAAATTGTCGAGATGACATTGTAAGATTCTCAGGAATTGAACTATGGAAGCGAGTTACCAAGAGTTCATCATTAAATCAAGGAGAGGATGAGGAGGTGGCCGATGGTCTCAACGACAATTCATCGAGATTTCAAAAGATGGATCTCCACAATTATGTGAACAAGGAGATAACATTTTTTGGATCAAATGATATAATGATGTATGCTCGAGGAAAACATACACAATTTAAACATTGGTTGAAAGGTGCGCCCGAAATATGGGCATAGGTAGCCTGATCAATTGTTAGAATGGTGATTCAATAACCGATAGGCTAAGAATGAAATATTGATCATTAACTTCAAAGCAATAGGGTTGCTAGAAGTGCATAATCCAAACATCACCGATCACTTGTTGGTACCCCGGTTAGAACCAACACGGGGACCAAGAAAGAATGATGATGGGGATAAGTAGCACTATACCAAGAATTCTTAAGAGGTGGAGCAATTCTCACAACGTTCTTGACATAACAGATGGTAATACTCCAAGGTAAAACACAACACCAGCTGGATAGAAAGGAACTCAAGGTACTACACGAGACATGAACAAGTTTGTGTTGGAGGGAAGGCAATAAAGTTGCCAATGATAACACAAATCATCGAGGGGCAAGGAGGGTATTTATCATCAAGAATTCGATAGATACCTTGGAAGAACCCAGAATGTTGGTGATGATCACGACACCTTTGTCGAGAGATTTCATAAAGATGTAATCGATCGGTGATGACATCAAGTCAAAGGAATGATGAAGGGAAAGGTTATTCGAACCAAGGGTACGACACAAACTCGAAATCAAGCTTGTTGTTTAAGGCGAAATAATATGATGAGGAAGATCGGCATAAGGTTAGCTCATCGTTGAAAATTGTGCTCCGGAAAGAAGGACCAGGTAGCACAGTTAAAATTTAGCACAATAATGATATAGCCGATCAGGCTAGGAATGACTTGAAGGATTATTAAACTTGTAAGCAATGAAAATTACTTAAGAGTTATTGAATCAGAGTGCGGAATCGATTCACTTATTGGTGTTCTCGAGTGAAATAACTCAGAACCCGGGGGAAATCTGAAATCGGTGAGAAGCAATACTAGATGAAGACCCAAAGAAAGCAACACAGTTCTTTGATATTCTTGATATACCAGAGGGTAACACTCGAAGGAAGATCTAAATAGAGGTTGCAGAGATGTATTGATCTACAGAAGACAAGTACTTTAACTTGCCTGAGAAATGGAATCAATGAAAAAATATGGTCGAAACCACATATGTAAATTATCAAACCACAAATACAAGATGAACTTATAACAAGGGGGTAATTATTTTTACGATAAGCTTCCATGATAAGATCTGCATCGTGTCCATGGGCATGAACACAAAGGTTCAAGGTTGACTCCCACTTCTTCAATGCATAACCTTTCATTCACCTCTCGTATTTCGAAAATGACATTAGTTGTTGAAAGTTTTACCTGGTGCAATACCAGATAAGTATGACCCGTGAAAATGACATTAATTAATTTAAATCAACATTATCCAGAATAGTATGGGATGACGTCAGCATGACATAGGTGTGACGTCAGCAGTCAACGGTGTGGTTGACTAGAGTCAAACCTGACCTGTCGGTCCAGTGGGACCCACCTGTCATAGACTAAACATGTTAATTAGGGTTTAATTAAGCAGGATTAATTATGTTTAATTAAAGATTAATTAAGTTAATTAATTATTGTTATTGTTATTTATTTATTTCTTTTTTCTTTTTTTATAAAAATGTTCCAGGGCAGGCCCCACGTGCCATAGGCACAGGTGCCTATCGGGCGCTCCTTAGAGGGCGTGGGCGCGGGGCTAACCGGGGTGACCCGGTGGTGCAGGTGCATGCGCCGGGCGCCGGAGCGCCCGACCAGGGGAAGCAGCGGCCGGCGCCGGTGAAGGGCGGCGCGCGCACGAGAGCACTGTGGGACAGTGCCACGAGCGAGAGGGGGGCTGCGGGCACGTGGGCCGGCGAGGCCACCGCAGCGCCGGCGAGGCTAGGCCACGCGCGTGGCGAGCGGGGAGTGGGAACCGGAGCGGACGAGCGTGGATTCAGGCGAGGCAAAGGTGAGGGGCGCGGCAGAAGGGATGGCCCTGGGTCGCGGTGACCACGGCCGACGCAGGGGAGGCGGGTGCGGAGCGCGGCGACTGCAACGAGGTGGGGCGCGGGCATGCGTGCGAAGGACAGGGAGCGCGGCCTGCTGGCGCGTTCGACACGGGCGTAGCATGGGCAGCGCGCAGCTGCAGGGTGGAGGCTGCGGCCTCGGGGCGACAGCAGGCGCGAGACGGCGCGAGGGGGCCGCAGTAGGTTGACGGCAGCGACGGCGGAGCCGTGAGGAGGAGGCCACAGCTATGAGCACGTGCGCGCGAGGGAGAGAGGAGGAGAGGGTGAGCTCACGGGGGTGGGGAGGACGAAGGGGATGAGGCAACGACGAAGAGTACGGCGAGGTGGCGATGTGGTCGACGACGAAGTGGCAGAGGCGGAGGCGTTCTGCGCGGCGTCGAGGCGGCGGGGATGGTCGACGGGGTCGGTGCGCCGTGGGGGGTTCGTTCCCCCTAACCCGATCTGGATCGGGGAGGGGGAGAGACGTGGGGGAGGAGTGGGGGTGTGTGGTTGTGGCTAGGGTTTCGGGGGCGTGGGTGGATAAGGGAGTGAGGGGGGAGTGGGTGGCCAGTTGGGCCAGGTGGGCCGACCGGGCGGCATGGTGGCTTGCTGGGCCATGGCCCAGTGTGGGGGTCCCTTTTTCTATTTTCGTTTAGTCTATTTATTTTTATTTATTTCCTTATATATTTTAATTCATTTTAAAGTATTTAAGCATTCTGTAAAAGCATGGTTTCTTCACCATAAATACCTAGACATTAATTGGCACACTCCAAATATTTTAGTTTTAATGTTTGAAATTTTTTATGTTTGACAAAAATTCAAATTCAAATTTTAATAGTTTTGCTCCCATGCGAGATTAGCAACAGTAACCGAGGTGACGTGGAATCATTATCGTAGGATTAATGTAGCCTAATTATCCGGGCGTCACAAGTAGAACCGAAAGGATCTTCTTGGGTGATAGTTGTTTGATCTTGCTGAAAAACAGAAACTTTTGCGCTCACGAAAACAATTCTTATTTTTTTACCAGAGCGTGATAAAATGGCAATTCTTTTTGCAGAAGATTAATATACAAATTACCCAGGTCGTCCTAATTTTTTAGAATTTTTGGAGTTCCAGAAGTATTCGAACAAATCAGATTGCTACAGACTGTTCTCTTTTGACAGATTCTGTTTTCTTTGCGTTGTGTGCTTATTTTGATGGCTCTATGGTTTTCTTTGATGAGTTTTTGCCATAGAAAAGTCGGAGTACAGTAGATATAATGTAAAAACAAAAGATGAATCGGTTTGTGTCGGGGTACAAAAGAAGGGGCACTTCTTTTTACCCCTTTACTTGTGCACGGGCAGTCGAAGCCGCGCCCACGGCCACACTAAGCAGGGCAGAGGAGGAAAGCCGAAGGCACAAGGCGACTAGAGGCAACACTAAGACTAGAGAACACAAAAGAGCAAGAGGGCGAGGTGGACTCCCCCGGCAAGAGCCTTGCCGGGGTAGCCTCCACGGCCCCGGCAAGAGCCTTGCCGGGGCGACTTGCCCGATGCCAGCAGAGCAGGCCACCCTTGAGCCCGCGGGTTTCAACACCACCAACCAACTACATTGGAACCTAGGCTCGGGAGGTGCCTCTGTGGTGGCATGCAGATCTTCGTCAAGATCATAAACATATGAGATCGGATGAGGACCAGAAGACGACGATCCTCGGCGGGATCCTAGCCGAGGAAATCCACGAGACCCCCGACAAGATGCTTGCCAGGGAAGACCACGAAACCGCGGCAAGGCCCTTGCCAGAGACACTTACAGGGTGGCAGCAGGGCATGCGTCTGCCATGACTCCACCGCCATCCCCATGCGGCTACCAGCTCAACCAGCTAAGCGGGCACCTGCGTGGCAACGAGCGGCCTCCACGACCGACTCAGCAAGCACCTGCGTGGTGGCATGCAGGCCTTCGTGAAGGCTCCACCACCGCGCCAGCCCAGCAGCCAACCAACATGGCACCACAACGCCTCGTCAGCCCGGACGCGCGTCGCTGCTAGGCGAGGCAGCGACAGTTGGGACGTGCTTCCTTGCCGTCCCCGATTAAGTGAGAGGGGCACGTCGGTAGCACATTAAATGCGTTTGTCCGATGGTGCCAGAGGATAGAATCATCCACTGTACACCTTTCCACCTCCTGTGTGCCACTGTGGCAACCCCTTTTGCCTATAAAAGGAGGCCCGAGGCGACCAGGAGGAGGATTCGGATCTTTTGGGCAAGTTGCACCCCGTAGCTAGCTCAAGAACACTCAAATACATCCACCAAACCAGGACTAGGGTATTACGCATCTTCACGGCCCGAACCTGGGTAAACGATCCATGTGCTTCCTGTCAGAACCGCTCTTTGCACAACCTCGCGCCCGCCAACCGTAGATGGGATCCCGGTGATTCCATAGGTGTCGTTTCCACCGACATCTTTGGCGCGCCAGGTAGGGGGCAGAGTTGTGGAAATCTGGTCTGATCAGAGCAGCGGCTTCATCGTGGCCATCGTTCCAAGGAAGAAGACGACCAAGCCTGACGGCACCATCTGTAGATGCGGTGGACGCCCGTGCAACGACAGAAAAGCTAAGTTGTGTGAAACTTTGAGCAATTTCTTTTTATATATAAGGTTACCGTCCTCGAAGGTCCTGCCCTATGTATAGAAAACCTGCACGCAAAGGGGGCCCTTCCGCAATTGGCAACACTCTTGTTCTGTTTCGAGTCCACTCAACAGCTCAAGCGGCCGCGTCAAGAATGGCAGGGTAGCCTTACGCAATTGGCAACGCTCTCGACTCTGACTCGAGTCAAGCTCGACAGTTCGAGCGGCCGCGTTGAGAACGGTAAGGTGGTTCACCATGCAGCAAGCACACCCGGCAGGCCATTGGGGACCCGTCCTCAAGGTGCCGCAGCCTGGGTTTACGCGCCGGCGAGCCTACCCGATTGACGTAGGGTGAACATACAAAGGAAGATTGAATAGGAAGATAACATGCATCATATCAAAAGTACTGCAGAGTTATATTACATCAATTGTTGCTGCGGTTCTAACTAAAGATAAAAATTGTCTTGGTCATGAACCTGCAGCGGCAGTGAGAGACGGGGTGCCTAATCCCGGCGCTGGCCCTCTACCCTCTGAATTCCGCCGATACGGCTGATGATGGGCTTGATACGCTCCTTGAGCGCCGCGAGGTCCGCATCCTCTGGTAAGCTATCTAGCGCAGCGTCGAAGTCGAGGTCGGGATTCCAGTACGCCATCTTGGTGAGGACCTTGGTCATGGCACCCTAGCAAAGCCTCCGGGCCTCATCGGCCAGAGAGGCCGCTCAGTTGGTATGGAGCCGCTCCAGGGCACAAACAACCCTCTCGAAGAACAGGGTCAGGCTGCAGTTGGCGCTCAAGTTCGGCTCCGGGGCGTACCTAACATCCGGCATCCCCATGGTGGCCAGCTGCGTGGTGGCAACGGTGGTGAGGTGTTTGAGCCAGCGGTTTTCGCCCTCCACGTGCTCCTTGTGGGTGGCGGCGTCGTTCCTCCAAAGCTGCTTCTCGGCCTCTAGATCCTTGGTCGGGGTCCTCTCCCGGACCTTGGCCTCCGATAGAGCTCCCTCGAGGCCCTCCAGCTTCAGCTTGAGGTCTTTGATGGAGTTGTTGGCCTCGGAAAGCTGCCCAGCCTTGCCGAGAACCGCGCCTTGCGCCTCAATTAGGGCACCGTTGAGCGTGTCCTTCTCCTTGGACAGCTTCAGGACCTGGTCCTTCAACCCGTCCCGCTCCACCTCCAGCTCCTTCGCCTTGCCGGCGTGAACCAGAGCCTGGGCATTGAGTGCCTCCTTGTGCCTCTGCTCCTGCTCCTGGGTTCGCTGAACGATGAGCTTCTCCACCTCCTCATCCTTGCCGCGGAGCGTTGCGGCGAGCCTCTCCTCGCACGCGCCAAGGTCCTCCTCCTGGGAGTTTAGCGCGGCCTCCTGCTAGTGCCGAGCAGCCTCGGCCTGGGCGGCCTCCTGCTTCGCCAGTTCCTGGGCCTTCTTGATGTCGGCTTGCTTCATGACGAGCGCCAGGTTGCGCTCAGCCACCGCGTCCTAGGCGGCCTTCAAGTCCTTGTGGGCCTGGCGGAACCAAGCCTGCGCCTCGACAGAAGTGGGAGTGCCCCATCACCATGAGGTTGTGGTCCAAGCCGGGGCGAAGCCTCATGATGTCGGCCGCGTTCGTGAAGAGCCAGGTCGGCCTCCCCTTGTTATGCAGCGGAGCGATTCGGCGACGGATGAAATCCGCCCCGATCATCTCAAGGGTGAGCCCGGCCTCGGTGAGGCGAAGAATCCTGGTGGTGGCGACCGTGAGCTTCGCGTCGTCGGCATTGACATTGCTCCAGTCGTTCTGCGAACCGGCGGCGCCTGGTGAACCTGGCAGAATTCCTGTGGATCTCCTCCTCAATCCAGCACCACTAGCCCCGCCACTCCTCCCCCTCTCCTTCTGGGCACCCTCCGGGTATGTCCCCTTGGACCTTGGGATCTGACACAACCGGAAATGGCGCCCCCCATTTGGATCCGAGGGAAGAAGTAGTGGCGGAAGAGCGTCGTGTTGGGATGCACCCCGGCGAAGCCCTCGCAGAGATGCGCAAAAAGAGCCATGCACGCCACGGCATTTGGGGTAAAATCCAGAAGATGAAAACCGTAGGTGTGCATGATATCATTGAAGAACTCAGAGAAGGGGGGCAGAGGCAGCAGGAGAAGTAGTCGACGAAGAACGGATACCGATTCGGGCCGGCCTCGGCGAAGGCAGCAGGAATGACGCGCTTGGTCGGGTAACCTATCGTCTCCCCCCTGTCTTGCACCCCCACAGATGCTTGAAGTAGTCCCGGAGGTGGACCGCGTCGACCGCTGTGGGGAAGTAGGCGGACTGCGTCCGCCGCACCGCCAACTTGCTCTCCTGTGGCTCGTTCATCCCGACGTCCTTGGGCACTCCCTTGCCTCTGCTGGTTTTGGGTGCCATGGCGGCTGCGGGACACGAGGGATGAAGGATGACGAAGGTGTGGCAGCGGCGACCAGAGGCGAAAGCTTGAGAGGGAGGAAGAAGGGGACGGAGGTTTCGAGATTGGAGAGGGCATGAAGGGTAAATGAGCAGCGCGCCTGCGGTTATTCCATTTTATGGGGAAGGCGCAGGCCGCCTCTTTCCCATTTGATGTGATGCATGCGTGCGGGAACCGCCCCACGCATGCCCCCCACATCACGCGCGACCTTCCACGACGCGCATTCAACGCGGGTCATGGGGAAGCGCAGCGGACGAGAAGTTGCCGTGGTAAAAAAATCCGCCCCACCTGCCCGCGCACCATTCTGGACCTGGCCCAACAACGTGTCACGCTTATGTGTGGCCCAGGCCCGGGGACCCTGTCGGGGTACAAAAGTAGGGGCACTTCTTTTTACCCCTTTACTTGTACACGGGCAGTCGGAGCCGCGCCCACGGCCACACTAAGCAGGGCAGAGGAGGGAAGCCGAAGGCACAAGGTGACCAGAGGCAACGCCAAGACCAGCGAACACAAAAGAGCAAGAGGGCGAGGTGGACTCCCCTGGCAAGACCCTTGCCGGGGCAGCCTCCGCGGCCCCAGCAAGAGCCTTGCCGGGGCAACTTGCCCGATGCCAGCAGAGCAGGCCACCCTTGAGCCCGCGGGTTCCAACACCACCAATCAACTACATTGGAACCAAGGCTCGGGAGGCGCCTCTGTGGTGGCATGCAGATCTTCGTCAAGATCATAAACATATGAGATCAGATGAGGACCAGAAGATGACGATCCTCGGCGGGATCCTAGCCGAGGAAATCCACGAGACCCCCGACAAGATGCTTGCCGAGGAAGACCACGAAGCCGCGGCAAGACCCTTGCTGGGGCCCCGGCAAGGCCCTTGCCGGAAACACTTACAGGGTGGCAGCAGGGCCCGCGTCTGCCATGACTCCACCGTCGTCCCCATGCAGCTGCCAGCTCAACCAGCTGAGCGGGCACCTGCGTGGCGACGAGCGGCCTCCACGACCGACTCAGCAAGCACCTGCGTGGTGGCATGCAAGCCTTCGTGAAGGCTCCAGCACCGCGCTAGCCCAGCAGCCAGCCAATGTGGTGCCACAACGCCTCGTCAGCCCGGACGCGCGTCATAGCCAGGCGAGGCGGCAACAGCTGGGACGTGCTTCCTTGTCGTCCCCGATAAAGTGAGAGGGGCATGTCGGCAGCGCATTAAATGCGTTTGTCCGATGGTGCCAGAGGATAGACTCATCCACTGTACACCTTTCCACCTCCTGTGTGGCACTGTGGCAGCCCCTTTTGCCTATAAAAGGAGGCCCGAGGCGACCAGGAGGAGGATTCGGATCTTTGGGGCAAGTTGCACCCCGTAGCTAGCTCAAGAACACAAGAACACTCAAATACATCCACCAAAGCAGGACTAGGGTATTACGCATCTTCGCGGCCCGAACCTGGGTAAACGATCCGTGTGCTTCTTGTCAGACCCGCTCTTTGCACAACCTCGCGCCCGCCAACCGTAGAAGGGATCACAGTGATTCCATAGGTGTCGTTTTCCCCGACAGTTTGTTACAGTACTTATAGTAGTGATTTATTTTTGTTACACTAACGGGTCTCCCAAAGGTTTTGTTGAGTTTTGTGTGATTGAAGTTTTCATGTTTTGGGTTATCTTACGATGGATCAAGGAATAAAGGATAGAAGAGCCTAAGCTTGGGGATGCCCCGGCATCCCACGCTATTATCCAAAAATGAGCAACCAACTAAGCTTGGGGATGCCCCCAAGTGGCATCCCCTCTTTCTTCTAACGACCATCGGTATTTTACTCGAAGCTATATGTTTATTCATCACATGATATGTGTTTTGCTTGGAGCGTCTTGTATGATATGAGTCTTTGCTTGTTTTATTTTGTGTTTTAAGTCTTGATCCTTGCTGGACACACCTATTTGGGAGAGCCAAAATTATGTCATGAATTGTTAAAATTGCTCTCTATGCTTCACTTAAATTTTTTTGAGCTATGGACTTGCTTTAGTGTTTCACTTATATCTTTTTGAGCACGGTGTGCTTAGTATTTTTGAAGAAATGCTCTCTTGCTTCACTTAGATTTATTTGAGAGTTAGTAAAATTTTCAAGAAATTCTCTCTTGCTTCACTTAAATTATTTTGGGAGAAAGAAAAATTATGCTCATGATCTCCACTTATATTTGTTTGAGCTTATGAAAAGCAACACATTAAAATTAGTTCCAAAGTGATAGATATCCAAGAATGATACAATAAAAACTTTCACGAAGATCATTGGATAAAATAAGCTTGATTCTTAGTAATAGTTTTGAGATAGGATGACGTGATATGTGAGTTATGTTGATGAGTAATTATGCTTTAGTAAGAATATTGGTGTTATGGTTTGTGATTCCCTATGCAAGCACGAAAGTCAATAGTCATGCAATGAAATTATATCCTACTTGTGGTGCATTATTCAGTATTATTTATGCTTAATGCTTGCTTATGAGATTATCTGTTTCTTGGTTGGTCGCTTCTCAATCTTTTGCTAGCCTTCATTTTGCACTAAGTATGATCTCTACTTGTGCATCCAAAATCCCTTAAACCAGTTTTCCCACATGAGTCCACTATATCTACCTATATGTGGTATTCTTTTGCCGTTCTAAGCAAATTTGCATGTGCCATCTCTAATTTTCAAAATAAAGTTCTCTTTTGTGTGTTCGTTTCGCTCGCGGAGCGGTGAGGGGTGGCTAATATTTTCCATGCTAGATGTGTTATTCTCATGATGAATGTTTATTCACTTGTCATTGCACGAGAGTAAGGCAAAGGTATTAGGGATGCCCAGTCCCGAAATGAAAATTGAATTTATTTTATGTTGTCAAATAATAAATTCCTTGTAAAGTGTTGGTATGGAGGGCAACCGTGGATACGGCTAGCCATGGAAAGTGAAAGTATGGTGGAAAAAGGAATAAACCTTATTTTCTGTTTGGGAACCGCCTATGATATATCTAGCATGGAATGTGTTGGGAACTCTAAGTCATTCTTGTTGGTGGGATGGATACACCTCCCAAAATTTTTTTATCTCTAAGTTTTTCGCTTTGAGCTCTGGCACCTCTACAAATCTGTAGGGCCCAAGATGCGATTCTATCCCAATCACGTGAGGAACTCATGATTGGGGCACAATCGCATTTCGAGCGCATAGCAGGGTGGATATCATTGCAACATACCATGTACTGAATGTATGAGAATACAAGATAAAGGCTTACACTCGCCACAAGCTACAACATGAATACAACAGTTCATCAATACATAGAAATCATCATTCAGAAGAGCATGATCCGACTATGGATGAAATCAAATGAAAAAGAAGAACGTCATCCACCCTGCCAATCCCAGGCTCCCCAACCCGGAACCGAATCCCTTGATCGAAGAAGAAGAAGAACTCCAAAAGCAATCAAGCATCGCTCTCACGTCAGATCATCGCATTACCTGTACCTGCAACTGTTGTTGTAGTAATCTGTGAGGCACGAGGACTCAGCAATCCCATTACCATGGGTATCAAGACTAGAAAAGCTTAATGGGTATGAAATGGATAAGTTGTGAGGTTGCAGCAAGCGACTAAGCATTGTATGGTGGCTAAATTATGAGTACAAGAATAAGATGAGAAACTACGCAACGGTCGCAAACTAGTAATGATCAAGAAGTGATCCTGAACTACTTACGTTCAAACATAACCCCAGCGTGTTCTCTTCTCGAATTCACTCGAAAAGAGACGGTCACGGTTACACACGCGGTTGGTGTATTTTAATTCAGATCTGGTGTCAAGTTCTCTACAACCGGGCATTACAAATTCCCATCTGCCACATAACTGCGGGCACGGCTTTCAAAAGATCAAACCCTGCAGGGGTGTCCAACTTAGCCCATGACAAGCTCACGATCCGCGAGACAATCCTCCATCTCAGGACCCTCCGATCAGACTTGGAATCCGGGTGCATAAGACATTTCGACAATGGTAAAACTAGTCCAGCAAGACCTCCCGATGTGCCGACACCCTGATAGTAGCCGCGCGTATCTCGTCTCAGGCCATGATCGGATGGGTCAAGCTACAAGTAAAACCAGCCCTCAGGTTTCCCCGAGGTGGCCCCGTAGGCTGCCCGTTTGGGACCAACACCATCAGCACTGGCCCCCTGTATTATGTTAAAAAGAATCCTCGGGGACGCGACCCCCTATGCTAATTAATTAATTACAGGTTTATTGTGTTGGGCAAATGTTAAAAGCAATGTTGGGCCTTGCTGGAAGAGTTTTATTCAAAGCAAACTGTCAAGAGGGGCCCATAAACCCTCATCGTGTTAGTGACGCAAAATCAAGGAACATATCACCGGTATGACGGAAACTAAGGCGGCAAGAGTAGAACAAAACACGAGGCAAAAGGCCGAGCCTTCCACCCTTTACCAAGTATATAGATGCATTAATTAAATAAGAGATATTGTGATATCCTATGATATCCATGTCCCAACATGGAACAAACTGCAACTGCACCTGCAACTAGCAATGCTATAAGAGGGGCTGAGCAAAGCGGTAACATAGCAAAACAACGGTTTGCTAGGATGGTGGAAAAAGGTTAGATGCTATCATGGCAATTTGGGAGGCTTGAGAAACAAGTGGTTGGTAGCGCGACATCACGATAGCATCGAGACAACTAGCCTAGCAAAGATAGTAGTGAGATCCAAGGTGACGGTCATCTTACCTGAAATCCCGCTAGGAAGAAGACCGAATCCATGAAGTAGACGAACCAACGTAGTCGAACGGATCCTCACAATCGCAACATACCGGAACTATCGAGAAGAAGCAACACCGGAAAGAAGCAAACAACACGGTGAACCAACAAGCATAAACATGGCATGATGCACAACCAAATATGATGCATGTCCATTTAAATAAGGCATGGCATGGCAAAGTGCAACAAACAATACTACAAGTTAAGTGGAGCTCAATATGCAACGGGTTGCATATTGGAGAAACACCACATTTAATTATTTAGTTTACTCTCGTTTATGTACTCAACAATTTTAAATGTTGGTTAACATGGCAAGAAGTGAGGCATAAGTAAACTACACATTTTAGGCAACTTAAATGAGGCCAGAAATAACAAACAACAATTCAGGAAAAACCCCATATGCATATTTTGAATTTAATGCAAACAACAATTTTGAACATTTTAAATATTGTTATCATGATGCGGATGACATATGCAAGTTATATGCAATTTTAAGAAAATATTGACATGAGCATGTTATGAAGCATTTGTCACCGTGGCGGAACGAAAGGGGTGCCACGGCAACAACAACGGAAATGGTGCCATGACAACATTCCAATGATCCGACAACTCATTGAGATACCGGTGCAAAAGAGCAAGTGTGCGGATGTGCGGAACATGCTAGATATGGTGGGGTGATCCCGGTTACCGGGTTCCCACGGGTCGACGGCATGGCAAACAAGGAGGAACGTGCAATGACAACTCGGACACGGTGCAAACACGAGTATCTCATACAACACACACGCATTCGTTCGCGGCGTCGTCTCGGCGGTTATACCTTTGAAGCGTGCCTTTTGAGGCGGAACGAGTTCAATGCGATGCAGACGGAAGTAGTGGTACACGACATCGATAGAGGTACTCATTGGTAGTCGTACACGTTTGGAGAGGAACTTGGTGTTTCGGTCCGTAGTTGTTTGAGAGTCCGTGTGGTCTTGTCGGTGGGGTACTTGGCGCTTGTGGTCCAAATCCGAGGTCATAGCCGCGTAGTCGAACTTTATGCTTCATGGAACTTGGCGGCTCATCACGTAGACGTACACGGGGTCGTACTTGGGTTTCCTGGAACTTGGCGTACTCCCTGTTCGGTAGTCATCCAACTTGTCGTTAATGACAATAGCAATCGTAGGTGCATGGTAAGGATGGCAATGGGTAGGGTATAGGGCGGGTAGAGCAATACCATACCCATACATGCGTAGTCAATGGGTATAAAGTTCTACCCATACCCGTACCCACGGGTATGAAACTTTACCCGTACCCATACCCGACGGGTAGCCATTCCCATTGGGTACCCAACGGGCAGATCAAATAGTAAATAAGTTATTCATAATTTTACATTCAGCTATAGAACATTTAACAAAAAAGATATAGATCTCAACTCAATAACAGTTAGATGAGTACATGATAATTATCTCAATTCAAATTGACAATTGATGCAAACTTTAACATAGGTTCATAAGCGCACGAAACAACTTTAACATAGGCACACTTGTGAACCACAGGTAAAATTCACATGTTAGTATAAATGGGTAGGGTATGGGATGATCCATGGGTAAAAGGCTATACATGTACCCTACCCACGACTTAATGGGTAGGGTATGGGTACTACCCATGGGTATAAAATTGTACCCATACCCTGCCCATGCGGGTACGGTATCCACGGGCACCCGTACCCATGGGTATAATTGCCATCCTTAGTGCACGGGGACAGCGGAGACCACTGGCAGGGAACGACGGCTATCGGGCTAATGCAGGGGACTCGGGCAGGAGGTGAAGGAGATGCGGCGACACGTTCTCCGGCGAGAAGGCGAAGCAGAGGAGGCCGAGGTCGAGCACGGGGAGGCTGAGGTCGCCACTAGGATCCTGAGGACGTCGTCGGACCAGGAGGTTTAGGCAACCGATGGTGGAGCTTGGGGTGGCGGCGCCATGGAGGTTCGGGCACGGGGAGGAGGCCAAGCGATGCGGGCACGCGAGGACGGATGGCGACGCCGTTGCCGTCGCAAAGGCGGAGGAGTCAAGGAGGAGGCCTCAGGCGTGGAACGCGGGCAACGACTCCGATGGCGGGTCGGCGAGTCCGCGGCCTTGGTGCAGAGGAGTTGCGCGGCTGCACTTGTAGGGAAGCAGCAGAGCATCTTGCACGGAAGGACGGCGCGGGGCTGCGGGATCCGAGGGCATGGCCGTCGGCGCGGCATGGAGCAGATCGGGTGCGGGCACTCCTCCTCGCGCTGGCTGTGTGCGGCGGCGGTGCACAGGGAGAGATGGGAATCGGGAGGAGAGTGGGAGGATGAGAGGAGCTAGGTTATAGGGTTAGAGGATGTTGCTGGTGGACACTTCCTTGATACAGAATTCCAAGCAGTTACAAAAATTTCGGTACAAGACCATAAAGGTACATTAAGTATAACAATGACTTCTAGTGGTGGATGATGGAAGCGACTCATCGATCTCCAACGTTGATGGGACTCCATTCCAACATCGAGAGGACAGTGGGAGCACTAGTGGCAGATTAGCAGTGATCTAAATTGGTAGCCGCTCTAGCAGGGAACATACTACCAGAGAGCAGACGGGGCAGCTGGTCATGGAGCAGCAGCAGCGCCCGGAGCAATAGCGCGTGCGATAGGCGGGCAGCTGGTCATGTAGCAGCATCTCGGGTAGCAACTGCAGGGGCTTTAGCGAGAGCTGGAGCTGCTGCTCGTGCAGCAGCAGCATGAGCAAGAGTAGAGTAGCAGCGCAAGCAAGAGCAAGAGCAGCAACACGAGCAAGAGCAAGAGCAGACCAGGCAGGGGAGCGAGAGCAAGAGCAGAGCAGCAGCACGAGCGAGAGCCGAAGCAACAACAGTAGGGCCAGCGAGAGCCAGAGCAGCAATAGCTCCTACTTATGTGGACGTCGCCGCCGAGGGAGCGATGCCGTGGAGGAAGTGGCCGGTGCCGCCGCCGTAGATGGAGCCACACTATGGCGACTCGGGACCGAGCGCCGGCAGCACCATGAGATCAAATCAACAAGAAAATGCAGCGATTAGTGTAGAACCTCTTTGGTGGCGCCGATTAGGCCTCAGCTTCATCTGAGGAATCAGTGATGGTGCTGCTCTTCCGATAGTGAAGTGAAGACGGAGTTGTGTGAATGGAGGTGGCACGATAGACGAGGCGGACATCGGGGCAGCTCCTTGGAGGTGTGAAGTCGCTTGAAGCTACGTCAGTATTTCCCCAAAGAGGAAGGGATGATGGAACACAACGGCGGAAGGTATTTCCCTCAGATATGAAACCAAGGTTATCAAACCAGTAGGAGAACCAAGCAACACAACGTAAACTGCCCTTGCACACAAATAACAACCACTCGCAACCCGACGTGTTAAAGGGGTTGTCAATCCCTTTCGGGTAACGGCGCCAGAAACGGTGCCTGGACGGGAGAAAATTGTAATAGATTGAATAAATAGATCGCAAATAAAATAAAGTGTAGCAAAGTATTTTTGGTTTAATATATCTGAAAATAAATGCAAGGAAAACGTAGATCGCAAAGGCAAATATATGAGAAAGAGACCCGGGGGCCGTAGGTTTCACTAGTGGCTTCTTTCAAGAAAAATAGCAAACAGTGGGTGAACAAATTACTGTTGGGCAATTGATAGAACTTCAAATACTCATGAAGATATCCAAGCAATGATCATTATATAGGCGCCACATCCAAGATTAGTAGACCGACTCCTGCCTGCATCTACTACTATTACTCCACACATCGACCACTATCCAGCATGCATCTAGTGTTGGATGTGTGTCCATCACTGTTGCTAATGGACACTTCCTTGATACAGAATTCCAAGCAGTTACAAGAATTTTGGTGCAAGACCATAAAGGTACATTGAGTATGACAATGATTTCTAGTGGTGGATGACGGAAGCGACTCATCGATCTCCAATGTTGATGGGACTCCATTCCCACAGGAAAAGCTGACCTGGCTAACTTCTATCTCACATGGCTACTATATCCAATTCCTAGGTTGCGAAATGTCTTCGTAGTGCTCCTCTTCGAATCATAATTTGGCCAAGACAATAGCTAGGGACAAGCAAGTGTTTGAATGTACTCGCAAACATTATGAACAAAAGATATATCGAATGCATATGTTCATGGTGGATTAAAATTATATGCATATGCTGACTGAAACTAAAGCATGGCACGTTAATTATTAATACAGTGCAGATGAATAAATAAATTATATTAGTAATAAACCAAGAAAATAAAATGGAACATCGGGCATTGGACCACCCGAGGAATTCCAAGAAAAATGCCAAAAAGGTGTCTGAATGCGACGCCTCGAGAGGTCTTGAAAAGAAATGCCAAACGGGTGTCTAAATGTGACGCCTCAAGAGGTCTTGAAAAGAAATGCCAAAAGGGTGTCTAAAAGCGACGCCTCGAAAGGTCTTGAAAATAAATGCCACAGCCGGATGTCTGAAGCGACGCCTTGTAAAGGGCTTATAAGAAAATAAAAAATCACAAGTATCCATGTGGTAAAACCTCCCCAAAAGTACTCAACATTTCATACAAGAAAAGTGTTAGTCCATAATAACATTAATGATAATAATCTTCCATCATAAATCATAATCAAATTCTTATTTAGTTATTTTCCTCTGAAGCGCGACTCTAAGACCGGCACTGGACCCATCCCAGACTGTAGTCCTTAACCGCAGACACGGCGATTGGTATAGGTTTTTATACTCTGCAAATGTTGTACTCTTTACCCACAAGTAAAGGATTTCTTTAGTCAACACCGATGCATTGGCTAATTCCAAATATGGTCTTTGGATTGAAAACACACCTAACGAGCACACACCAGTTTTAACTCACCGAAGCCAGGAACACCCAAGGCAATGATAGAGTAAGACTCTAAGTGGGAAGGTTTCTCACCTTCAATAGCATGGGATCACAATACTTATACCGCGTGCAACTAGGGGCGCTACCCCTCTTCAGCTTCAACAAAGACACCCATGCCCCCGGACCAAGTGGCATGCCTATCATGGGCCAATGGTATCTTTCACTATGGCCTCTCTGTACGGTCTGTGCACGGAAAGGGGTTAACAACCTACTGAACCATACCCTACCTATGGCAGGGACATGTGGCAGAACAAAACAAGTATGGGGGTTACCGGAACAATACTTGATCTGCGGTCGACCCAAGAGGTTTAATTTTTCCTGCAGTGTTTAGCACACCATATTTCCTTGGTGGTACCCAAAAGGATCAGCACCTGGCATCTCCCAACATGCCCTCACTGTTCATTCTCGTCACAACGAGATTTCAGTCTCACGATTACTTTTTCTCGTGACAGTTTCTTTCCTGCATGTTAGTCAGAACATGATGAGGACATCAATACCAATGTTACACCCACAGTCCCTGATGCTATACATACTGGACCAAGTACTAGAGCTCGCACACGCCAATTGAATTACCAGGTACTTTAATTTCTTGGTGACAATTCTAATGTTCATGAGAATATGCTGTTGCCTAAATTGGATTCATTTGTGTTGATTACTAATGAAGGGCCTATCATGGACAAGAGGGATGAACACTGGAGCAGGATCAAGCATGGAGATGAAGCCACGCACGAAGGGATCTGGAATGGCGTTTCTAGTGCATATTTGAGCACATTGAAGCCACAGTGATGACCTACAAGGACATGGACGAAATATAGAAGATGCCCCTTCATAACTTCTGTCCATAGCTTATTTTAGGTGCCGCGTAACAATATTTTTGGGCCAGGCCCATGTAATTTCGAAATACTTAGGTATAGGTTGGTTTTAGAGTCCATACGTGTGGGGAAACAAAGTTAGGGTTGGTTTAGGACCCCTCCTACAAGGGGCCACGAAATTCCCCCTACTCCTCCATATATACTACCCTTAGGGCATCGTTTAGATTTTGGGTTTTGTTTAGATTGAAAGTTCGCCATAGCTGCAACTTCGCGTACTCCGTTTGTGTTCGACGACCAGACCAAGACGTCACAGAACCCCACATTCATTAATAAAGCTTTCCTCTTATATTCGCTTTGTTGAATTTTGAAACCAATCTGAGCCATCGCATAATCTTTTATGTATTTGCTTTATTGAATCTTTGGTTGGATCGTCGTGTCAAGTTGCTGGTCTTAGTGTCTAGTTTCCCTCAGAGTTTCGAGTTATGTTCACAAGTTGTCATGCCGCCGCCACACCAACATATTCCTTACCGCTGCCATATACATCCGCCTGTCCACCACCAATTCGAGTCCACATATACATCTGCCTATCCACCACCAATCCGAGTCCACATATACAGTTTCCTGTCCACCACCATTGTCAGTCTTTTCATATTAGGTTTATTTTTTAGATCCATCTATTTTCATATTTGTGTTTCCTTGACTGAGTAGGTTTCGAAAAAAAAGTGTGGAGATCCCCGGGCAGTTTTTAGGCAAAACTTTCGGCTGGTGAAAATATTTTTCCCTATCCTGTTTTTAGGATTTTCTGAGTTTTTTGAGACACTCGCCATCATGGTGATTTTTGTCGCACTTTTTGGTCGTTGTTGCCCTGATTTCTGAAAAAAAAAAGTCAAAAAGTTTCCACCCTATCCTGTTATTTTGACTTGGGAAGAGTTTTGAGGCACTCGCCATTATAGTGATTTTCGCAAAAAAAAGAGTGCAAAAAAATTGCGCTTCTTCTTTGTTTACGTGCTGCCCCGTGATTTTGTTAGTGTTCTAGGCTTGCGTCTCTAGTACGGTCTAGCCTAGGACTAGCACAGTACCGTCGTTGATTGTTTATTCAACTTTGCATCTCTGAATTGATTATTGCTGACCTTTTTGCTACCATATATCAAGCCTTCCCAGCTCCACATACATCTACATTGTGCGTTTGACACCACCTGGCAATCACTCTGTCCAAACTTTGAGAGTTTTGACTACAACAGTTGTCGATCACCACCTCCTGCTGGGTAAGAACTGGTAAGAATTTGAGATTTGCTTGACGGATTTGTGACACCCTGCCACCTTCTAGTAGTGTGTAGGATCATATTCTTGTGTTTTTCTATTGCCGCTAACCATGCCAGGACCACAAGCCGACGAGATTGACTGGGAGAACCTGATGAAGAAGGAGCTTCATGATAAATTTCAACAAATGTTGGGTCAACATGTGGAAGACGTGATGGCCAGCTTTGGAAAGGCACTCGAGAGGATTGATGATATTGAGAAGAAAATTGACCAAGTTGGACACCAAGCTCGATGAAGTACTCGTGCGTCTACCACAACCACCACCCGCATCTGCTACATTGCAACAACAACAACAACAACCACCTCCATGTCGGGATCCAACAGGGCGAGCGCAGCGTGTTCCTCTTGAGCCAGGACAAACGTCTGGTGTCGCTGCTACTGTTGTTGATGCTTTTGTAGCCCCTGCTGCTACTGCAGAGGTGGAGGACCATTTCGAGGATGAGGTTGATCAAAATCAGAACTACGTGCAACCACCAGCACCACTAGGTCGTCCTTATGCATATCATCGCAACGGTAGGGCTGCACCACCACCTGAGGTACGAGATCGTGACCATCTTCCTAAACTTAAATTGAATATTCCACCATTTGAGGGTAGATATGTTCCTGATATATATCTTACTTGGGAGTTAGACGCTGAACAACATTTTACATGTTTACATTATCCTGATGAGAGACGTGTTCCTACTATTGTTTGTGCTTTCACTAGTTTTGCAAGTGTTTGGTGGTATGAACATTGTAGATTATATCCTATTCCAGCTACTTGGGATGCTTCGAAAACTGCTATGTGTACTCGTTGGGTTCCACCATATTATCAACGTGAATTACTTCAAAAATTGCAGCGTTTAAGACAAGGAAAAAATTCTGTACAAGAATATTATTAGGAATTACAAACTGGCATGATTAGATGTGGTATTGTTGAGGATAATGAAGCTATGCTTGCACGTTTTATGGGTGGATTAAATAAAGAGATCCAGACCATTCTAGAGTATAAGGAGTATAATAATATCACTCATTTATTCCATCTTGCTTGCAAAGCTGAACGCGAAGTGCAGGATCGACAGGCATTGGCGCGAACTAATTTTTTTGTTGGTTGATCTTCATCATGTACACCACGTACATCCTCTACTCCCACACGTCCTACTGCAGCACCACTGACTTCAGCCGCAAATTCCAACCGAGATACAAGAAAACAGGCATGATAACCCACAAGTATAGGGGATCGCAATAGTTTTCAAGGGTAGAGTATTCAACCCAAATTTATAGATTCGACACAAGGGGAGCCAAAGAATATTTGAAGGTATTAGCAGCTGAGTTGTCAATTCAACCACACCTGGAGATTAATTATCTGCAACAAAGTGATCAGTAGCAAAGTAGTTTGATAGTTTTGATAGTAGTGACAGCAGCAATAGTAACAGTGATAATAGCAGTAGTAACTTAGCAGAACAATAAAGATAAATTCATAGACATTGGATCGGTGACTTGTTGGATGATATTCATCATGAGACAGTTATAACCTAGGGCGATACGGAACTAGCTCCAGTTCGTCAATATAATGTAGGCATGTATTCCGTAAATAGTCATACATGCTTTCTTAAAAGAACTTGCATTGCATCTTTTGTCCTACCCTCCCGTGGCAGTGGGGTCCATATTGGAAACTAAGGGATATTAAGGCCTCCTTTGAATAGAGAACCGGAACAAAGCATTAACACATAGTGAATACATGTACTCCTCAAACTACGGTAATCACCGAAAGAAGTCCCGGTTATTGTCACTCCGGGTTTACCGGATCATAACATGTAGTAGGTGACTATAACTTGCAAGATCAGATCTAGAACATGGATATAATGGTGATAACATAAACGGTTCAGATCTGAAATCATGGCACCTGGGACCAAAGTGAAAAGCATTAAGCATGGCAACGTCATAGCAACATCAATCTTAGAACATAGTGGATACCAGGGATCAAACCCTAACA
Organism: Triticum aestivum; assembly: GCF_018294505.1. Classification (NCBI taxonomy): domain Eukaryota; kingdom Viridiplantae; phylum Streptophyta; class Magnoliopsida; order Poales; family Poaceae; genus Triticum; species Triticum aestivum. Next base: position 169,457,513 of record NC_057808.1, on the reverse strand, counting down.
AAACTAACTAGATTACATGATGAATCTCATCCAACTCCTCACCGACCAGCGAGCCTACGAAGGAATTACTCACTCCCGGTGGGGAGCATCATGGAATTGGCGATGGAGAAGGGTTGGTGATGACGAAGAAGGAAGATCCCCCTCTCCGGAGCCCCAAACGGACTCCAGATCTGCCCTCCCGAGGAAGAACAGGGCCTGGCGGTGGCTCCGTCTCATGGATCGTGATAATTCTTTCTCCCTGATTTTTTTCTGGAATATTGTGATTTTATAGTGTCGGAATCAGGGTCTACGGGGCCACCAGGTGGTGACAACCCACCTGGGTGCGCCAGGAGAGGGGGCACACCCTGGTGGGTTGTGCCCATCCAGGGCCCCCTCTCCGGTAGGTCTTGGCTCCAGAAGTTCTTATACATTATATAAAAATTCCGCGCAAAGTTTCGTTCCATTCCGAGAACTTTTATTTTTGCACAAAAACAACACCATGGTAGTTCTGCTGGAAACAACGTCAGTTCGGGTTAGTTTCATTCAAATCATGCAAATTAGAGTCCAAAACAAGAGGAAAAGCGTTAGGAAAAGTAGATACGTTGGAGACGTATCAACTCCCCCAAGCTTAAACCTTTGCTTGTCCTCAAGCAATTCAGTTGTTAAACTGAAAGTGAAAAAGAAAAACTTTTACGAACTCTTTTGCTCTTGTTTGCATAGATAAGCTTAAACAGCACCCAGGTATTCAGCCACATTATAACTAACCATGACGACAATAACTGTTAAAGATTAAAATGACTCATATCAATGACATAATCAGCTAGCGAGCAATAATAAGATATCTCAAACGGCAACACGTTGTCAAAACAACCATGATATAATATGACAATAGTGGTATCTCGCTAGCCCTTTCTGAGACCACAAAACATAAATGCAGAGCACCTCCAAAGTTCAAGCAGCGACTAGACATTGTAATTCATGGTAGAAAAGATCCAGTCATGATGCACCCAACATTAGCTACACACAATGCATAAGTCATGACAGTTGTGCTCTCAGGTTCTAGCGCTTGTTTTAGAAGGTGATGACACAGAATAAAAGTAAATAGATAGTCCCTTCGCAGAGGGAAGCAGTGATTTGGAGAGGTGCCAGAGCTCAAGTTTTTAAAATAGAGGTAAATGATATTTTGAGACATGCACCTTTCTCATTTACTTCACGACCATCAGTTATCAATATCTCCCATTCTTAGCACGCCAGTGGTGGTTCCCAAGTGATAAAAGTAAAGGTTTTGACTCCATTGTGAGTTTTTGTTTGATTATTCGAGTGATTAACTCTTTTTGTATTTTGCAGTTTGGGACTGGGCATCCCTATTACCGCCCTTTTCTCGTGTGATGGCGAGTGAATAAACACTCGACCTTAGAATAACCCGCTAAGCCTGGAAGATACCGACCACCTCCTGTCGTTCCATGAACGATCCAGGCACACAAAACGGATATTTACTTAGAAGTTTTTAGAGGTGGCACATGCAAATTTACTTAGGACGGCAGGGTAATACCGCATATAGGTAGGTATGGTGGACTCATCTGGAATAACTTTTGGGTTCAAGGTGTTTGATGTACAAGTAGAATTCCCACTTAGTACAGGCGAAGCCTAGCAATTAGATTGAGAAGCGGCCAGCTAGAGAGCAACAACGATCATAACCATGCATTATGCATAAGTAACACTGGACACTAGCATGAGTAGGATATGACCACCATGAACATAAATATCATAGAGGCTATGTTAGTTTTGATCAAACTACATGCATGAACATGTGCCAAGTCAAGCCACTCGAACATTCAGAGGAGGATACCATATCATCATACTACATCACAATCATTTTAACGCAACGTTGATATCTGAGATAAATCATTATCCGCTCCCAGCTACTTATGCATGGCATGAGTAACTATAATCTCTAATTGTCATTGGAAACATGTTTAATCATAATGGGCTGAATCATGGATACTAGGTTAAACATATTTACACAAACAGAACAAGTCGAGTTCATACCAGTTTCTCTCTGCCACGGCCAGTTCATCGAATATCGTCATTATTGCCTTTCACTTGCACGACCAAACGATGTGAAAATAATAATAGTGCAAGAGTGCCGTGGACTAAGCTGGAATCTGCAAACATTTTGTTCAACAGGAGAAGACAAGGTAAAATGTGCTCTTTATTAGTTCGACAATTATTCATATGAGAGCCACTCAACATTTTCATCGTGGTCTTCCCCTCGGTACAACTCGAATAAAAAGAAAAGAAGTTCAGAGAAACACACTGAAATATTTTTGGAGTTTTTGGTTTTCTTGAACAAGCAAATAAAAGGAAAAAGAGAAACCGAGAAAAACTATTTACACAGGAAATCTCCCAACAAGCAAAAGAAGAACAAGGAAATCTTTTTGGGTTTTCTTTTTAGTATTACTACTAAGCATGCATAGAAAGTAAACTAGCTACAACTAACTTTTTTGGTTTTTCTAAAGTTTTTCAAACACACAAGAAGAAAACAAGGAAATAAATCTAAGCATGGATGATACAGTGAAAAAGTGTGAACATCGACTAATGAATAAAAGTGGACATGGATGTAAAGTCGGTGGAAACACGTACTCCCCCAAGCTTAGGCTTTTGGCCTAACTTGGTAGTCGATCAGTAGCCTGGAGGGTAGTAGGGGTGCTGAGGAGCAGGCATCCACTCATCCCACTGCTGAGGCTCCTCCTATGCTGCCTCCGTAGCAGCCTGAGCATTCTGGTAGGCGATGATGTCCGCAGGCATAATCCTATATCTGCCCCTGGCGACAGAATCAAACAAAGCAGGAGCAGGCAATGGAATAATATCATGAGTTCTCACACTAAAAACCAGGTTATATGGAATGGGGATGTTAGGAGATTCGATATCAGTATAGTGATGTTGATCCATGGCTGCACAGTCTTGGTAAACCTTGGTAAGAGGGTAATCATGAGGGCGTATCTCAACCTCGAAGTGAGCCGCCAAATGAGTAGCATAAATCCCACCATGTATTTTACCTTGAGATTTATTAAGATGGAGGCAACGAGCCACAATAGCTCCCAAGCTATAAGTGTTGTCGCCCTCTAATGCACGGCGTAAAAAAAACAAGGTCTGGTGAACTAAGTGCACCCACCTTCTCCCTAGCAAGCAAGCATTTTGCAATGAAAAGTGCAAAGTAATGAACAGCAGGAAAATGCAAGCCAGCGGCAGTGGTAGCTGACACCCCTCTATCATCTCCCACTGTCAAAGTGCGATAAAAGTCCTCAAACCCAGCTGGCCTAGGCTCGGCTAAGCTCCCATCAGAAGGGATCAAGCATATGTCACAAAATTCAGTAAGTGGTATCTGATGGTTTTCAGCATATAAATCAAAGCTCACTTCAGGAGGATTATTCCTAGGTAGGAAAGTAAAACTTTGAACAAAGATATTTGTGAGGATTTGGTGCTGGTGACACTCATCTGCGATGAAGTCGGTGAGGCCGGCATTTGCAGCATATTGTGTGAACTCCTGAAGGATTCCCGCTTCCTCCAGGAATGGGGTGTGCGGCCATTCACACGACCGTACTTCTCCCAACCTCCGAGGATGGAGATCGCTATCAGATGACTCCCCAATAACACCCTTGGAGTTCTTCTTGGATCCAAACTTCCTAAAGATATTCATGGTTTTCCTATGAACAAAATTCTGAAATTTATTAGCCCACAAAATTTTCTCAAGAAAACTTCACAAAATTGATACCAACTACTCATAGGGATGCATAGAGGCCATAACAAGCATTCAAACTACTTAGAACTCTAAGAATTTAACATGCAAGCACCTCTACAGCAGCACCAAGAGTAACTAATTGTTCAAAATATAAACCACTAAAACAAAAACTAATTGAACAAACGGTGGAGTCACATACCAAGCAACAATCCCCCGAAACAGTTTCGGAAACGGAGCTTCGAGCAAAGAGATCGAAATCTGCGGGTTTGAGGGCAAGAACATGGGAGAGAGAGCTATGGAGATTTTGTTCTGGAGGTGAGTGATGAAGTGGGCTGAAGGGATATGTGAGGGGGCCCACGTGGCGACCACGTGGGGACCACAACCCACCAGGGCACGCCTAGGGGTCCTGGCGTGGGTTGTGCCCACCTGGTGCACCTCCCTCTGATATTATTTGCACCAGAAATTCAGAAATATTCAGAAAAAAGTTGTATTAAATTTTAAGGGCATTCTGAGAAATTTTATTTTTGGGTCATTTTTTATTGCCCGGGAAATTCAGAAAACAGACAAAGCATGGCATTTTATTTTATTTAACTAATAAAAAAGACAACAGAAAGTAGGGACAAAAGGTAGTGCTTACTAAATTCATCAACTTCATACCTCTCAAAAATGATTAATTAATAAGGTTGATCAGGTCTTATTAACAATCACTTTCGACTAGCATGAAACTGAAGAACTTTCGTAAATCACTAAGTTACCTCAATGGGGATATGCATTTCCCCAACAATAAGCATTTCATATTTCTTTTTGACAGTAGGTAGAGGTATTTGAAAACTTCCAATAGTGATTGTTAGGGATTTTTCAATAACATTATACCATTCACTTGGAATTGTTTCTTCAAAAAGTGCACCGTATGCTCATTACCATTGATGTGAAAAGTGACCTTGCTTTTATCGCAATCAATAACAGCCCCTGCAGTATTCAAGAAGGGTCTACCAAGGATAATCGGCATGTTGTCGTCCTCGGGCATCTCAAGTATAACAAAGTCAGTCAAAATAGTAACATTAGCAACAACAACATGCACATCTTCATGGATACCAATAGGTATGGCAGTTGATTTGTCTCCCATTTGCAAAGATATTTCAGTAGGTGTGAGTTTATTCGAATCAAGTCTTTTATATAAAGAGAAAGGCATAACACTAACACCAGCTCCTAAATCACACAAAGCAGTTTTCACATAATTCTTTTTGATAGAGCAAGGTATAGTTGGTATACCCGGATCTCCAAGTTTTTTAGGTACTCCATCTTTAAAAGTATAATTAGCAAGCATAGTGGAGATTTCAGCTTCTGGTATTTTTCTCTTATTTGTGATGATGTCTTTCATATACTTTGCACAAGGAGAAATTTTCAGGATATCAGTCAAGCGAGTACGCAAAAAGACTGGCCTCAGCATTTCAGCAAAGTGTTCAAATTCTTCATCATCTTTGTTTTTAGTTGACTTAGGTGGAAAAGGCATACGTTTTTGAACCCACGGTTCTCTTTCTTTACTGTGTTTTATAGCAATGAAGTCTCTTTTATCATATCTTTTATTATTATGTTGTGAGTTATCAAGAACAACAGGTGGTTCCATCTCAACATCATTATCTGGTTCTTTTTCATTTGATTGAGAGTCTTCATGAACCTCATCATTACCTTTTTCATTATCACTAGGTGAGTGTTCATTACCAGATTGAGTTTCAGCATCAGAGATAGAAGTTGCATTATCATTATCAGGAGGTTTTTCTATTTCAGGTTCACTAGAAGTATGCAAAGTCCTATCATTTTTCTTTTTCTTTTTCTTTCTAGAAGGACTAGGTGCATCCGTGTTAACTCTTTGTGAATCTTGTTCAATTCTTTTTGGGTGTCCCTCTGGATAAAGTCGTTCCCGAGTCATTTTACCTCCTCTAGTTGCAACTCTAACAACAAAGTCATGTATATTATGATTCATTTCATCAAGCAACTCTCTTTGAGATTTAGCAACTTGTTCTAATTGAGTTTGAACCATAGAAGCATGTTTTCCAACACCTCTAACATCATTTCATATTCTAAATAACAAGTCACTCAAGCAAGCAATCATATCAGAATTATATTTCAATTGTTTCATAACATTTGCATTGAAGTGATCTTGTTTTCTAATATAGTTTTCAAACTCATAAAGGCATTGGCTAGGATGCATATTGTGAGGATTATCATTATCATTGAACTTCATTAGAGAATTTACCTCTACCACCTTAGGCAGTGGTGCTGTATTAAGCCCATGTATTTCTTCAATACGAGGTAAATTTTTAACATCATCAGCTTTAATACCTTTTTCCTTCATAGATTTCTTTGCCTCTTGCATATCTTCCAGACTGAGATATAATATACCCCTCTCCTTCGGAGTGGGTTTAGCCGATGGTTCAGGAATAGTCCAATCATCATAATTTTTCAATATATTATTCAATAATTCTTCAGCTTGTCCAGCAGTTCGTTCCCTGAAAGCACAACCAGCACAACTATCTAGGAAGTCCCTAGAAGCATCGGTTAGTCCATTATAGAAGATACCAAGTATTTCATTTTTCTTAAGGGGATGATCAGGCAAAGCATTAAGTAACTGGCAAAGCCTCCCCCAAACTTGTGGGAGACTCTCTTCTTTAGTTTGAACAAAGTTAAATATTTCCTGTAGGGCAGCTTGTTTCTTATGAGCAGGGAAATATTTTTCAGAGAAGTAATAAATCATATCCTGGGGACTACGCACACAACCAGGAGCAAGAGTGTTGTACCAAGCTTTAGCATCACCCTTTAATGAGAAAGGAAATAATTTGAGAATAAAGTAGTAGCGGGTTTTCTCATCATGAGTAAAAAGGGTGGCTATATGATTCAACTTAGTAAGATGTGCCACAACGGTTTCAGTTTCATAACCATGGAAAGGATCAGATTCAACCAAAGTAATTAACTCTGGGCCGACAGAGAATTCATAATCCTTATCATAAATAAAGATAGGTGAGGTAGCAAACTTAGGATCACATTTCATTCTAGCATTCAGAGATTTTTCTTTATACTTGTGTAATAATTTCTCTAGATCATATCCTTACAAGCAAAAATATCTCTAGTTGTTTCTTCACTCATAACATAACCTGCCGGTACCTTAGGAATTTCATATCTAGGGGGGCTAGTTCTAGCAGGTGTTTCAGGAGTTTCAGTTTCAAGCTCATCATCAGATTCAACAACATCATGTTGTATTACTCTAGCAATTTGTTTATCAAGAAATTCACCAAGTGGCACATCATTATCAAGCAAGGTACTAGCATCATCATAAGCATCATTCATAGTAGAAGTAGCATCATCAATAACTTGCGACATATCAAAATTAATAGCATGTGGTGGTGTTGCAAGTTTACTCATAACATAAGGTGAATCTAAAGCAGAACTGGATGGCAGTTCCTTACCTCCCCTCGTCCTTGAGGGAAATATCTTAGTCTTAAGATCCTTCAGATTCTTCATAGAGATAGTATGATAATAGTCCCAAGTGACTCAACAAATATAGCTATGCTCCCCGGCAATGGCGCCAGAAAAAGGTCTTGATAACCCACAAGTATAGGGGATCGCAACAGTTTTCGAGGGTAGAGTATTCAACTCAAATTTATAGATTCGACTCAAGGGGAGCCAAAGAATATTTGTAGGTATTAGCAGCTGATTTGCATTTCAACCATACCTGGAGATTAATTATCTGCAGCAAAGTGATCAGTAGCAAAGTAGTTTGATAGTTTTGATAGTAGTGACAGCAGCAATAGTAACAGTAATAGTGATAGCAGTAATTTTGTAGCAAGTGTAACAGCGATGATAGCAGTAGTAACTTAGCAGAACCATATAAGATAAATTCGTAGGCATTGGATCAGTGACTTGTTGGATGATATTCATCATGAGACAGTGATAACCTAGGGCGATACGGAACTAGCTCCAGTTCGTCAATATAATGTAGGCATGTATTCCGTAAATAGTCATACATGCTTTCTTAAAAGAACTTGCCTGGCATCTTTTGTCCTACCCTCCCGTGGCAGTGGGGTCCATATTGGAAACTAAGGGATATTAAGGCCTCCTTTGAATAGAGAACCGGAACAAAGCATTAACACATAGTGAATACATGAACTCCTCAAACTACGGTAATCACCGAAAGAAAGTCCCGGTTATTATCACTCCGGGTTTACCGGATCATAACACATAGTAGGTGACTATAACTTGCAAGATCAGATCTAGAACATGGATATAATGGTGATAACATAAACGGTTCAGATCTGAAATCATGGCACCCGGGCCCAAAGTGACAAGCATTAAGCATGGCAAAGTCATAGCAACATCAATCTTAGAACATAGTGGATACTAGGGATCAAGCCCTAACAAAACTAACTCCATTACATGATGAATCTCATCCAACTCCTCACCGACCAGCGAGCCTACGAAGGAATTATTCACTCCCGGTGGGGAGCATCATGGAATTGGCGATGGAGAAGGGTTGGTGATGACGAAGAACGAAGATCCCCCTCTCCGGAGCCCCAAACGGACTCCACATCTGCCCTCCCAGGGAAGAACAGGGCCTGGCGACGGCTCCGTCTCATGGATCGCGATAATTCTTTCTCCCTGATTTTTTCTGGAATAATGTGATTTTATAGCGTCGGAATCAGGGTCTGCGGGGCCACCAGGTGGGGACAACCCACTTGGGCGCGCTAGGAGCCCTGGTAGGTTGTGCCCACCCAGGGGCCCCTCTCCGGTAGGTCTTGGCTCCAGAAATTCTTATATATTATATAAAAATTCCATGCAAAGTTTGTTTCCATTCTGAAAACTTTTATTTCTGCACAAAAACAACACCATGGTAGTTCTGTTGAAAACAGCGTCAGTCCGGGGTTAGTTTCGTTCAAATCATGCAAATTAGAGTCCAAAACAAGAGGAAAAGCGTTAGGAAAAGTAGATACGTTGGAGACGTATCAAGGCACCACCACCACCATCTGCCAGGAGTACACCTTCTGGTCTTGCCCAGAGCTCTTCTTCATCCATGGCATCAACAGGGCACACATATGATATTATTTGTCGTCGTTGTAAGGGAAGAGGTCATTATGTGAGAGAATGCCAATCTTCGCGTGTTATGATTGCTACTGAGGATGGTGGGTATGAGTCCGCTAGTGACTATGATGAGGAGACTTTGGCTCTTATTACAAATGAAGAACACAGTGGAGATGATTCTGATCATGACACGTAACACATGGTTGTTGAAGATGTTGACAGCTATGAAAGTTTAGTTGCTCAACGTGTTTTAAGTGTGCAGATCACACAAGCTGAGCAAAATCAGAGGCATAATTTGTTCCATACAAGGGGAGTTGTGAAGGAACGTTTTGTTCGCTTCATCATAGATGGAGGGGAGCTGCAACAACTTGGCTAGCATGGAGATGGTGGAGAAGCTATCTCTCACCACAAGACCGCATCCACATCCTTACTACATCCAATGGTTCAACAACAGTGGCAAGTTTAAGGTAACACGTACTATTCGTGTGCATTTTAGTATCTCACATATGATGATTATGCAGACTGTGATGTGGTACCCATGCAAGCATGTTCCTTATTACTTGGTAGACCATGGAAATTTGATAAAAATTCTATACACCATGTAGAAACGATCAGTATTCTCTTGTTCATACGGATAAACATATTACTTTGCTTCCTATGACTCCTGATTCCATTTTGAAAGATGATATTAATAGAGCTAATAAAGCAAAACGGGAGAAAAATAAGAGCGAAAATCAGATTGTGGCAAAAGAATTTGAGCAACAAATTAAGCCTAAATAAAGCATCTAGTGTTGCTTCCGAAATTAAATTGAAAAGTGCATTTTTACTTGCCACCAAATCTGATATTGATGATCTAGATTTCAGCAAATCTGTTTGCTATGCTTTTGTGTGCAAAGAGGCATCATTTTCATTTGAGGACATGCCTTCCTCTTTCCTCCTGCTGTCACTAACATTTTGTAGGAGTTCGCTGACGTCTTTCCACAAGACGTGCTACCAGGATTACCACCTATTCGCGGGGTTGAGCATCAGATTGACTTAATTCCCGGTGCTTCGCTGCAAAACCGTGCGCCATACTGTACCAATCTAGAGGAGACATAGGAGATTATGCGTCAAGTATAGGAGCTGCTCGACAGAGGTTATATACGTGAATCTCTTAGTCCTTGTGTTGTTCCTATTATACTAGTGCCAAAAATGGATGGTACGTCGTGTATGTGTGTCAATTGTAGAGGCATTTATAATATTACTATTCGTTATCCTCATCCTATTCCTAGGCTAGATGTTATGCTTGATGAATTGAGTGGCTCTACAATATTCTCCAAAGTTGATTTGCGTAGTGGATACCATCAAATTCATATGAAATTGGGAGATGAATGGAAAACAACTTTTAAAACTAAGTTTGGTTTATATGAGTGGTTAGTCATGCCTTTTGAGTTAACTAATGCACCTAGTACTTTCATGAGATTAGTGAACGAAGTTTTACGTGCCTTCATTGGACGATTTGTGGTAGTCTATTTTGATGATATATTGATTTATAGCAGATCTTTGGAAGAACATTTGGAACATTTATGTGCTATTTTTATTGCTCTACGTGATGCACGTTTGTTTGGTAACCTTGGGAAGTGCACCTTTTGCACCGACCGAGTATCTTTTCTTGGCTATGTTGTTACTCCAGAGGGAATTGAAGTTGATAAAGCCAAGATTGAAGCTATTGAGAGTTGGCCGCAGCCCAAAACGGTCACACAAGTGAGGATTTTTCTTGGACTCGCTTGTTTCTACAGGCGTTTTGTGAGAGATTTTAGCACCATTGCTGCACCTCTCAATGAGCTTATAAAGAAGGATGTGCCTTTTGTTTGGGGTACCGCACAGGAAGAAGCCTTCATGGTATTGAAAGATAAGTTGGCACATGCTCCTTTACTCCAACTTCCTGATTTTAATAAGAATTTTGAGCTTAAATGTGATGCTAGTGGAATTGGATTAGGAGGTGTGTTATTACAAGATGGCAAACCTGTTTCATACTTTTCTAAAAAATTGAGTGGGCCTAGTCTGAATTACTCTACTTATGATAAGGAATTATATGCTCTTGTTTGGACTTCAGAAACATGGCAACATTATTTATGGCCCAAAGATTTTTTTATTCATTCTGATCATGAATCTTTGAAACATATTAAAAGTCAAGCAAAATTGAACCATAGACATGCTAAATGGGTTGAATTCATTGAGACTTTCCCTTATGTCATTAAACACAGGAAGGGTAAAGAAAATCTTATTGCTGATGCATTGTCTCGTCGTTATACTAAGCTTTCACAACTTGACTTTAACATATTTGGTTTGGCGACCATCAAAGATCAATATTTGCATGGTCCTGATTTAAAGATGTATTGCAGAATTGTAAAGAAGGGAGAACATGGAACAAGTTCGTCATTAATGATGGATTTGTGTTCTATGCTACCAAGTTATGCATTCCAGCTGGCTCTCTTCGTCTTTTGTTGTTGCAGGACGCGGATGGAGGAGGATTAATGGGACACTTTGGCATGAAGAAGACGGAGGATGTATTTGCTACACATTTCTTTTGTCCAAAGATGAGACGGGATGTTGAGCGCTTTCTTGCTCGCTGCACTACATGTCAAAAAGCTAAGTCACAACTCAATCCCCACGGTTTATGTATGTCTTTGCCTATACCAAGTGTTCCATGGGAGGATATATCTATGGACTTTGTTTTGGGTTTACCTCGAACAAAGAAGGGGAGGGATAGCATATTTGTTGTCGTGGATAGGTTCTCGAAAATGGCACACTTTATACCATGTCATAAAAGTGATAATGCTGCTAATGTTGCTGATTAGTTCTTTCATGAAATTACTCGCTTGCATGGTGTGCCAAATACTATTGTTCCAGATCGTGATACTAAATTTCTTAGCCACTTTTGGAGATGTTTATGGGCTAAGTTGGGGACTAAACTGCTTTTTAGTACTACTTGTCACCCCCAAACTGATGGACAAACTGAAGTAGTCAATAGAACATTGTCTACTATGCTTAGGGCTGTTTTGAAGAATAACAAGAAAATGTGGGAAGAATGCTTGCCTCATGTTGAATTTTCTTATAATCGTTCGCTGCATTCTACTACTAAGATGTGCCCTTTTGAAATTGTATCTGGTTTCCTACCTCATGCACCTATTGATTTGTTGCCTCTTCCATCTTTGGAGAAGGTTAATTTTGATGCTAAGCAACATGCTGAATTGATCTTAAAAATGCATGAGTTAACTAAGGAGAACATTGAGCGTATGAATGCTAAATATAAACTTGCTGGAGATAAGGGTAGAAAACATGTTGTGTTTGCACCTGGAGATCTTGTTTGGTTACATTTGCGTAAGGATAGATTTCCTGATTTGCACAAATCAAAGCTAATGCCACGTGTTGATGGTCCTTTTAAGGTGTTAGAGAAAATAAATGATAATGCATATAAACTCGAGCTGCCTGCAGATTTTGGGGTTAGTCCCACTTTTAACATTGCAGATTTGAAGCCTAATTTGATGAGGAAGATGAGCTTCCATCGAGGACGACTTGATTTCAAGAAGGGGAGGATCATGAGGACATCAATACCGTTGTTACACCCACAGCCCCTGCTGTTATACATACTGGACCAATTACTTGAGCTCGTGCACGCCAATTGAATTACCAGGTACTTTCGTTTCTTGGGGACAATCCTAATGTTCGTGAGAATATGATGCTGCCTAAATTGGATACATATGTGTTGATTACTAATGAAGGGCCTAGCAAGGACAAGAGGGATGAACACTGGAGCAAGATCAAGCATGGAGATGAAGGCGCGCGCGAAGCGATCCAGAATGGCGTTTCTAGTGCATATTTGAGCACTTTGAAGCCTCTGTGATGACCTACAAAGACATGGACGAGATATACAAGATGCCCCTTCATAACTTTCGTCCATAGCTAATTTTTGGGGCAGGCCCATGTAATTTTGAAATACTTAAGTATAGGTTGTTTTAGAGTACGTATATGTGGGGAAACATAGTTAGGGTTGGTTTCGGACCCCTCCTACAAGGGGCCACGAAATTCCCCCCTACTCCTCCACATATACTAGCCTTAGGGCATCGTTTAGACTTTGGGTTTTGTTTAAATTAAAAGTTCGCCATAACTGCAACTTCGCGTACTTCGTTTGTGTTCAACGACCATACCAAGACGTCGCAGAACCCCACCTTCATTAATAAAGCTTTCCTCTTATATTCGCAATATCCAGATTGCAATTTTAGTTTCTTGCGTGTTCTCCGTTTGTTTGCAGGAAATAGACCTTTGTGGTCAGGTTGATCGTTCTCCGGCGTGGTTAATAACCTCTCGGAGTTGGTTTAGCGATTGCTAAGGCGCGATGTCCTCGCACGTTCGTAGTCGGATCGTCAAAGTCTACTCCACCAAAAACGATAGCCACCATCTCATCGAAAGACGGGACACCTTTGCCTCTATCAGAACAAATATAGCCATGTATGGCACAAGACAAAAACCACATCCACATGTCCTCATGTTTAAGTGAAAACAATTCGATTAAAGAATGCACACATGCCTAAATATCATTATGAAAATTTTATTTGAATTATCATACACATGATGAAATTATGCTAGCAAGCAAACAACCAAACTTTCGCCATATAAATTGTTCAAGATGCTTGCCTTCATCATGCACAAGGGTTGGGTGCACTCTAAAAGTTTTAGAAAATTTTGTTCCCTCCATTTTTCCTATTTTCTAAATATTACAATTACCATATAATTTCAAAACAGTACAAAAAAGTTGTTTGGAAATTTTTGAAATAAATACTAAAATAAACTAGATGAAATTTGAGGAATGACAGATAAATAATTAATTAATTTGGCATTGTGGTTTAAAACTAGAGGCAGTCAAAGTTAGGTTATATTTCTGTTTTTTCATTAATCAGAAAAAGGAAAACGGTTCGGAGGAAATACAATTTCAAAATGGGGAAGACGTACTCGGTGGAAATACACTTCCACTTAGTACGAGCTGGCACAGCGCTGGGTCACTAACAGTGGGTCCCCCGGGCCCACTGGTCAGGTTTGACTGGTGCTCACTGCGCCCTTCTCTTTGGCAGAAAGAAAGCAAGGCCGCTGGCGCTGCTTGCTAGCAAACGGCGGAGCCCCATGGGATCTGGGTGCATGGGCGTGTTCCCCTCACCGAGGCGAACCCGAAGAGCTGTGCCTCGACCACCAATGGTTACCAAGTCGCCAGTGGTGAAACCTCCTGCAGACGATGGCGTCAGGCGGAAGAGGGCTTTCACCTACAATGGCTCTCCGGCAAAATTGATGAGTTGGAAGGTTTGTGATGCACTAGTGAAGCTTCTCGTGTAGGAATTTGGCTTTGAGAGGTTGTGTTTGGCTCGGAATCATCCGGAAGGTGAGGTGGTCTGGAGTGGAGAAAGCACAGGGCTCCCTTTTATAGCGCCGGAGAGGCTGTTGAGCGAGCTCCCGAGAATAAATACGACGATAGTGGCCATTACTGCAGCAGGTGCGGCCTTTGAGGTTGCTAGGTGGTTGGCGTGGCTGTTACGCGGTCTGTGAACCGAGGACGAGCTCCGACCGCAGCCAATCAAGACGAGAGGGGCCCGGCAGAGACGTGGAGGCATATGGTTCGACAGGCAACGCCCCTGGTTGACGTGGACGGCGGTGGTCGGCTCAGTTGGTGAGGGTGGTGGAGGTCCGCAGTGATGGAGGGGTGTGCTGCACGGCTCAGGACGGTGGTGTGCTGGCTGGCTCGAAAAGGGGGAGCTACGCATCAAGGGCGGTGGCGTGGTCGGGACAACAGCGATGGGCGATGGTCCTGGATGGTGGAGGGCGATGATAGAGGCCAAGCGAGGGTGTCGGCGGGGTGCGGGGTTGCAGGTGGTGCAAGAGGAGGGGTGGACCGCGTGCATGGGAAGCAGCATGGTAGTGGCAGGGGCTTGGTGCCGACGCGTGAAAAACACGCGCCCTTGACATGCTCTGGATATGCATGAAACATGCTCGGCGAATTGCCAATCCATCCTAGGCTAGTCCATTTGAGCTGAGTTTTTGCTTGATGATGCTACTGGAAATGCTAGAGATGATGACATGGTGATTTGGTCAAATGAGCAAGTACCCAATGCAAGTTTATGAACTTGCAGGTTTCTGTCATGGACATGAGGCGTTCGACAAAATGCTAGGGTTACATAGAAGATTTTGTTAGACTTGGGAATTGGTGGGATGGGGCCTCTTTGGATGATAGAGATGATGGTAAGGTTGGTTTGGCTAAAAGAAAAACTTGTTAGTGCAAATTTTACAAGAATTCAGTTCTGGACCAGAAACATTTGGTGATCTTAAAAGATGCAAATGGAGCTGATCTTCTAGACTTAAGGGTTTAGTTGGAAGGACTATAAGATGCAGAAATTTCAGAATTAATTGATCAAGGAACAATGGGATTGTAGTTATAACTAAAGAATGGGACATATGTGAAAAGAGGATGTTTTGCTCAAAATTTTCAAAAGACCAAGGTGGGATTTTTGCATAAAAGTTATTTATAGGCATCATAGGACCTCTCAAAGTTTTTGTGGAATTTTGAAAGAATTATTTTAAAGGGTCTTAGTGCAATAGAAACATTTCACAAATTGAATATGCTATTAAAAGAATTATTTTGTGGAAAATTCTATTCTAAAAATATTTCCTACTTAATTTTAAAATGGTGTATGAAATGGTCAAGAAAACTTTCAAAACCCACAACGTTTCTCAAAAGTTTTTAAATGGAGGAAAGGATTTTGGAAAACGGAAATTAGAAAAGATCCTAAAATTAATAAATGACCTAATATAATTAAATTTTTATTTCTGTCAAAATTTTACTTAATAAAAGCATGGTTACATTTTTGGGGTGTTACAAAATCTACACCCCCCCTTAAGAAAATCCCGTCCTCGAGATTTGTTAAGGGCGGAGGAACTAAATGCAAATCACAACTAACAGGAAATCATACACAAGGCAACAACACAAAAGGAACATCATTCAATCAAGCACTACACACTGCTACAAACATACACATGATCATCTATCACACGAAGGTGGGATCTATAGGGCAATAGGGTTACTAAGGACTCGACAACAACTCTGGTGGACTCAGTCCACTTCGTCGACATCCAGTCGAGCGCGTCTCGTGGGTGTTGTGGCTTCTCTGGGGACTTCAACGTCGGAGTTGGCTGGAGTAGAATGAGGAGCTACAAGGTTGGGGTAGCGATGATGACCCACGCCGGGTGTAGTGGCTATAGTCCCGTTGGAGAAAATCCCTAAGAGGCGACGGAGTTCTTTTGGGGAAACGAATGCATTGCCCGGGTGGACCACATGGGCAGACCTTGAGGGCTCGATTGGTCTCCCAAACAACATTATCGGGGTGTCGGTGCCAGGTGCAGCTTCACTTCTCAATAGGGTCAGGAGAGCAAGTGTCCTGCGGGTTGCAATCAGATCAAGGGTGACCTGATCGAAGAGTGCCTCTTGCGCTCTCATGTAGTGCACTAGATGCACCAGGGCATGGTCTGACTCTTGGTCTCAATTGGCGACCTTGGTCGGGCTACCATAGCCATCACGACTAGGGTAGTAGAGAAATGGAAGGATGTTACCCTCAACGGTCGATGTTGGAGTTGAACTATAGCCTCTCGGGTTGCAAGCTGGAGGGCTCGGGGCTCATCGAAAGTCGTCCTTTCGGTGAACCGGTTGTGACGCCCCCGATTCGACCGTACACTAATCATGCACGCAAATGTGTACGATCAAGATCAGGGACTCACGGGAAGATATCACAACACAACTCTACAACATAAATAAGTCATACAAGAATCATAATACAAGCCAGGGGCCTCGAGGGCTCGAATACAAGTGCTCGATCATAGACGAGTCAGCGAAAGCAACAATATCTGAGTACAGACATAAGTTAAACAAGTTGCCATAAGATGGCTAGCACAAACTGGGATACAGATCGAAAGAGGCGTAGGCCTCCTGCCTGGGATCCTCCTAAACTACTCATGGTCATCGCCAGCGGCCTGCACGTAGTAGTAGGCACCTCCAGTGTAGAAGGAGTCGTCGTCGACGGTGGCGTCTGGCTCCTGGGCTCCAGCATCTGGTTGCGACAACCAGGTAGAAGGGAAAGGGGGGAAAGAGGGAGAATAGCAACCGTGAGTACTCATCCAAAGTACTCGCAAGCAAGGATCTACACTACATATGCATGGGTATATGTGTAAAGGGCCATATCGGTGGACTGAACTGCAGAATGCCAGAATAAGAGGGGGATAGCTAATCCTGTCGAAGACTACGCTTCTAGCAGCCTCCATCTTGCAGCATGTAGAAGAGAGTAGATGGTAAGTTCACCAAGTAGCATCGCATAGCATAAACCTACCCGGCGATCCCCTCCTCGTCGCCCTGTTAGAGAGCGATCACCGGGTTATATCTGGCACTTGGAAGGGTGTGTTTTATTAAGTATCCAGTTCTAGTTGTCATAAGGTCAAGGTACAACTCTGGGTCGTCCTTTTACCGAGGGACACGGCTATTCGAATAGATAAACTTCCCTGCAGGGGTGCACCACATAACCCAACACGCTCGATCCCATTTGGCCGGACACACTTTCCTGGGTCATGTCCGGCCTCGTAAGATCATCACGTCGTAGCCCCACCTAGGCTCAACAGAGAGGTCAGCACGCCGGTCTAAATCCTATGCACGCAGGGGTCTGGGCCCATCGCCCATTGCACACCTGCACGTTGCGTACGCGGCCGGAAGCAGACCTAGCCTAGCAGGCGTTCCAGTCCAATCCGGCGCGCGCCGCTCCGTCGCTGACGTCAAGAAGAGCTTCGGCTGATACCACGACGTCGAGTGCCCATAACTGTTCCCGCGTAGTTGGTTAGTGCGTATAGACCAAATGGCCAGACTCAGATCAAATACCAAGATCTCGTTAAGCGTGTTAAGTATCCGCGAATGCCGACCAGGGCTAGACCCACCTCTTTCCTAGGTGGTTTCAACCTGCCCTGTCGCTCCGCCACAAAGTAATAGTCGGGGGCCGTCAGGAACCCAGGCCCACCTCTACCGGGATGGACCCACCTGTCCTTTCAGCCCCCTCATCAGAATCACTTGCGGGTACTCAACGAGCCGATCCAACTTTAGTCACCACATGTGTCATGTATATAAAGTATATAGTATATACCCATGATCACCTCCCGAAGTGATCACGGCCCAGTAGTATAGCATGGCAGACGGACAAGAGTGTAGGGCCACTGATGGAACACTAGCATCCTATAGTAAGCAGTAGGATAGCAGGTAAGGGTAACAAATTTAGCAACAATGACAGGCTATGCATCAGTATAGGATTAACCGAAAGCAGTAACATGCTACACTACTCTAATGCAAGCAGTATAGAGAAGGAATAGGCGATATCTGGTGATCAGGGGGGGCTTGCCTGGAAGCTCAACCGAGAAGGAGGGGTTGTCAACACCGTAGTCGTACTGGGTAGTAGCGGCGTCGGTCTCGGTGTCTAACAAGAGAAGAGGGGGAAGAAACAATAAATATAATGCAAACATAAGCATGACGGTGCATGAAAAGTCAAAGCGTTATGCTAGGTGTGCCCAAACGCGGTAGTAGGTGATACCGGCGAAGGGGGGGGGACATCCGGGAAAGTATTCTCGATGTTTCGCACTTTCGGACAGATGAAACGGAGGGGAAATTTGCGAATTTGATATGTTAGGGATGTGTGGCGGACGAACGGGCTGCGTATCCGGATTCGTCTCGTCGTTCTGAGCAACTTTCATGTAGAAAGTATTTTCATCCGAGATACGGATTATTTTATATGATTTTCTAAAGATGTAATCATTTTAGGATTTATTTAATTACTCTAATTCAACATTATCCAGAACAATGTTTGCTGACGTCATCATGACGTCAGCATGACGTCAGCAGTCAACAAAGGTGTTGGCCGATCAAACTGACGTGTGGGCCCAGTGGGACCCACCTGTCATACACTGTTAGGTTAATTAGGGTTTAGGTTAAACTAATTAATGTTTATTTAAACTAACAGGTTAATTAGATTAATTAATTAATTAATTAAATTTATTAATATTAATATTAATAATATTATTATTTATTTATTTATTTTTTTAAACGTTCTAGGGCGGTGGCCCACTTGTCATAGGGCCAGCGGGGCCTAACGGGCACACGGGTGTTGTAGGCGCCCGACCCGGGCGACGACCCACGGGAGCGGAGGGGTGCCGATGCAGCGCGGGCGCCGGGCGCCGGAGATGGCCGCGGCGAGGCCACGGCGGGGCGGCGGCCCAGCGAGCCGGAGGTGGGGCGGA